>NC_142173.1:17090755-17201952 GCF_029865625.1 Vigna umbellata | reverse complement strand
TATAAAATAAAAATAATTTTTATTTTATTATTAGAATTTGTGAGATTAAATAATAAATTATGGTATGTAATTGTGTGAAGAAAATACACAATTTTTTTATTACATAAATTATTTTAACCTAATAATTACATTTACCAAAATCAATTTTATAAAAAACAACTATAACTATACGATAATTTTTCTATTGTCATAATTATAATATATTTAAATTATCTTATTTATTATAATCACTCTTCAAAATTTTTATTCTTAATTAATTTATAAATATTAAATTAAATTTATTTTTTATGTTTATATTTACATGAGTTTATAAAAAATTATAAAATTTTAATAAATTAATTTATTATAAATAAATATACAAAACTATAAAATTAGAAAAAAAATATTGCTAGGAATTCGTTCCTAGGAAACAAAATTTCAGCCCCAAATAACCTATGAAAGTAGAAAAAGCAGGATGAGAATTTAGCCTTTAGCAAAATGAAATTGTCCTAGTTTGAAAAAAATTTCTGATGATACTCACGTCAATAAAATTCAAAAATGGTTTATAACTAAAAAAATCGAGAAAAGGATGTTAATTTCAAAAAATAGGGACATGCACCATTTCGTCTTTGAAGTAAGTTTGTTCTTGTTTTTATGTTGAATTTTTTTAAGAAAATTTGTGGTTGTGACTTCTTCTAGTCTAGCATTGTGGAGTGGGAGTACTCACTAAATGGCAATATGTGTACATTTTTATTAATGTTAAATATTCAAACAATGAACGAAAATGTGGGTGAATTAACTTTGTGCGTTATTATACTTTTTATTAGGAAGAGTTACAAGACTGGTTTTTAGTGGTAAATCTGGGAGAGATGGTGAGATATGTTATGGATTCAACTTCCTTCATTAATATTTGTAAGTTATAATGTTTGTTTGATAGATTTGGAAAAGGTGATGGAAGAGGAGGAAGTTGGAGGAAGAAAAAAATAATAGGGGAATTTTAAGTTGGAAGATTATCTAAATTTTAATATATGATACTTCTAAATCATATCATTATCTATCAATTTAATAAAAGGAATATTAACTCTGTTTAAAAAATATTAAAATCCAATTAATTAAAAAATATATACAAATCAAAATAAATCATAAATCTAAATATAAAACTAAATTAATAATTAAGTTAATAATATAATATTTAAATTACGATAATGATTGCAAATGTCATAAGAGAATGAAAATAATAAAGTTTCAATGTGCTACTACTTACATTGAAATTGCTTTTCAATAAAAAGTTTACGATAATTTTAATTGACATTATTCACATATTTAAAACATCATTAAATGTGAGATGTTGTGACGATTCGATTAAATCTACCATATCATATTTTATAGTGACAAGATCTATGACAGTTTTTGAAACTATCACATGAATACATAATAATGTTTGTAAATGACAAAATATACAAAAGGGAAGAACAATATATTATAATTTGTATCAGTTTCAATACACTTCATATATTTAGTATATAAACAACATTCAACCTTGTGAAGAACTACACAACAGTTACAATTTACTTAGGTGTACAAAACGGAAACCTAAATAACTAAACTAACAATTAAAAACATCTCTTTGATGATTTCACTAGACAACATCTACAACTTCCTTCAGTACATCAAAATCACAAATATCACAGGATAAATTTGTTGGTTTTTGTTTGGTGCATACAAATTAAACTTTTGCCAGAAACAATGTGTTCAACAAATAGCTGAGAAGACTTAAAAGAAACTAGGACAAAGGGAGAACTATTCAACCAAAAACATAATTAAATAAACATGCATCTAACTCAAAAATTGCTTATTGGTGAAATCCAATAACAAATCTTTGAATACCAGCAAAATCAGCAAGTATTTCTAAATTGTAGAAGCTTCCACTTCTGCTTTTCATGTAATCAACAAGAGCCCGGCACTGCTTCTCGCCATTTGTCTATTAAGAAAAAATTAAGAAACATTTAGAAAAAAAAAAAATAAGAGATTGGCATAGCATAAAACAGGATCATCCACTTTTGGATTTGGATTCTATAAGTACTAGATTACAACTAACGTATCATGTGTCTACTAATGTAACCATCTCTAGATACTACAAGCATGGTAGTTGAATCACGAATAGTATCGCGTATTGTACGATTCATAAACATTATATAAACATTAAAAAATGTAACATATACTTAAATATATAAAATATATAAATATGCAAAGAAACAATTAATAACAAAACTATCTCAGTCAAATAGAGTGGTTGTATCTATGTGTATTTACCACACAATTTCACAATTTCAGCAATACAACCTTCAAAAAGCAATGTGGTTGATAGATTTCTTGGAACAAGAAATCCAGAACTCACACCAGAAAACACCAACACACTCAGGAACATTGAAAACAGTCTATATTATTATTCTTGATGACAAAGAATACAGCCCGAACACTTCCAAGGGAGACCTCTCCCTTCACATACAATGCAATGGTCCTGTCCCTAAGAAACAACAAAACAAAAACATGTCTGTCCCTAGACACCCCTTCCTCCTTATAAAGCTAACTCCTACCCCAACATATAACAGCTAACCTCCTAACAGTCCTAACTGTCCCCATAACCCCTCCTAACATCTTATGACTAATTTCTTTTAATTCCTTTTCCTCCTTTCATACACTCTCAAAGTCCTATCAGTGGTTGCTGCATAAGATTCCTTTAACTATGGCTATATGCTACTAAACAAATTCTGCATTATAGCCATCCAAAAAATAAGTGTGGTTGCTACTGCTATTTGCATAATTACTACATAAGATGTATACTAAACAGTGGTTTCCAGTTCCTTGATCTTCTTGAAAATCAAGGGTTGCAACACTTGGTAGAACTAAAAGGTGCCAACTTCTCGAATTTGGTTCGGGTCTTCTACTTCAACTTCAAGGTTACGGATGATGTTGCTTACACAAAAGTGAAGGGAGTCAATATTATCCTTGATAATGACATCTAGGAAAATGTGGCTCATCTTCCCATCTGTGAAGATGCAGTGAAAGTGCATATTGGGGTTGAGGGATTTAACCGCATTCTAGCCTACCGTTCATTTCTCAAGAACCCTCAACAGCACATTGAGCGCAAACAACTTTTGGTGGGTGGTCTCAAAATGGATGAACGTCTCATCCATTACCTTATTGTCATACCCAATGTTCTAAACAATGGGCTGCTAAATCATATCATTGTTGAAGGCTAAGAGGTATCTAGTCTACTACCTCCCCTATGCTTTGTTAATATCTAGAATTTGTGATTACAAAGGTGTTAACATTGAAGGAGAAAAGGTCTCCAACACTCTGCCCTTAAATGAGATTGGACAAGGGGCATTAAGGAAAATGGGATTTATTCCCCATGGTAACAACTTCATCCACAAAGGGGATGTCCCTGTTGAAGAAGGGGAGGAAGATGGTCCTATGCTTGATGCTACAGATGTTGTTGGACCATCAAGAGCTCATGAAGGCTCATCCTCATCTATGGAGGAAAATATTGCAACTCTCACTAGGAGGATGGAGGTAATGTACAACCTCCAAGCCACAACGCATCAAGAATTGCTCTCACTTCATGTTGCTCAACATGAACAAATGTGTGGCCTCATTAGTGACATAAATAATAGGCCTACCAATATTGAGCTTCATTTAGAAGAAGAGTATGAGGATGGGTCTAGTGAGGAATTTTAAAATTGTACTTCTATTAAGTATTAATGAAACTTTGCTTCTTATTCATTACTGAGTTACTACTTGTTACTTTTACTATCATATTGAGGGAGAGCTCCATGATGATTGGATTGATAAATTGAGGGGGAGCTTCTACTTACTTGTATGCATTTGTTTAGGGGGAGTTATTCTATTTTTTATTCTGATCAAAAAGGGGGTGAAGAAAGGTTAAGTATTAAAGCATTATAATATTCAAAATGTACTTGGGTTTGGGTTTATCTTATGAAAGATCACTCTTAATTGTTACCCATCTTTAAATCCTTTTGAATGAAATCAAGAATCAATTTGGTAAAGTTATAAAATCTTAAGAAGTGATAATGCCAAAGAGTATTTCTCATCCACCTTTTCTGCAATCTCGAGTTCCCATGGTCTATTACATCAGTCCACTTGTCCTCACACACCGCAGCAAAATAGTATAGCAGAAAGGAAAAATAAACACTTGGTTGAAACTGCTCGTACACTTTTGCTTAGTGCCCATATTCATGTCCATCATTGGGGGATGTCATCTTAACTGCATGTTATCTTATTAATAGGATGCCCTCCTCTTTCTCTATCATAAAGTCCCTTTCTCCATTCTATTTCCCAATGATCCTCTCTTTCACATATCTTCCCAAGTTTTTTATTGTGTATGTTTCATTCATGACATGTCTCCAGGACTAGACAAACTCTCTGCTCCTGCTATTCTCAACTCCAAAAAGGATATTGGTGTTATTCTCTTGAAACCAAGAAGTATTACATCTCTGCCAATGTCACATTCTTTGAACAAACTCCTTACTTCTTTCCATCTATTCACGGTGTTCATATCCTCCAACAGGTCCTTCCAATTCCAGTGGTTGAGTCCAATATTTCCAATGTCTCTGTCAATCCAAGTCTTGATCAAAGTCCTCTTGCACCCTTCTCTCCACATACTGATATCATCCCACGCAGGACCACGATGGATAGGCCACCTCTCTGAGAAAATGGTGAATCCCCTACTTCAGATTCTTCTCCCTTATCACTTCATACCACGCCTCCAGGTGAAGCTGATTCAAGTTGGCCCATTGCTCTCAGAAAAGGTACTCGTTCCATTCGAAACCCACATCCCATTTGTAATTTTCTTAGCTATCACATATTGTCGCCTTCCTATTATTCTATATTATCCTCGTTATCCTTTGTGGTTATACCTAAAAATGTGAATGAAGTGCTTGCTTACCCTGGATGGCGACAAGTCATGGTTGCAGAAATGCAAGCTCTTGACCACAGTAATACTTGGGAGCTCGTGCCCCTTCCGCCAAGCAAAAAGGTTGTTGGTTGCTGATGGGTATATGCAATTAAAGTTGACCCTGATGGTGAAATTGATCGGCTCAAAGCCAGTTAGTTGCAAAAGGGTACACTCAGGTTTATGGTCTTGATTATCGTGACACTTTCTCTCATGTAGCCAAGATGACTATTATTCGCCTCTTTTCCATGACAGCAATTCGTCACTGGCCACTTCATCGATTGGATATCAAGAATGCGTTCCTCCATGGTGATCTTGAGGAAGAAGTTTATATGAAGCAACCTCCTGGGTTTGGTGCTCAGGAGAAGTCTGGTATGGTATGCAAATTGCATCAATCTCTATATGGCCTCAAGTAATCACCACATGCTTGGTTTGGAAAGTTTAGCTCCATTGTTAAAAACTTTGGGCTAAAACGCGATGAAGCAGACCATTCAATTTTTTATTAGTCATACATCTCTTGGAAAATGTGTTTACTTAATAGTATAAGTTGATGATATAGTCATTACAAGAAATAATGCCATTGGAATATCTCAACTGAAGGAGTACTTGTGTAGACATTTTCAAACCAAGGACCTTGGAAGTCTCAAATACTTCCTGCATTTAAGTAGCTCAATCAAAAGATGGAGTTGTAATCTCCCAAAGAAAGTATGCTCTTGGTATATTACAAGAAACAGGCATGATTCATTACAGTAGATAGTCCTATGGATCCAAATAAGAAATTAAGGATAGAAGAAGGTGAATTATTCTCCGATCCTGAGAGATATAAAAGGTTGGTTGAAAAACTGATTTATCTCACTATTACAAGGCCAGATCTATCTTTTGCAGTTGGAGTGGTTAGTCAGTTCATGCAGGTTCCATGTGTTAACTATTGGAATGCTATCATTCACATTCTAAGGTATTTCAAAAAGGCTCCTGGGCAAGGGTTGTTATATGAGGATAAAGGAAGCATTTAGCTCTCTGGGTACTGTGATGCAGATTGGGCGGGTGCATTAGTAATTTTAGGAGTTACCATTTACTAATTGCACTTTAAATATTTCAAAATTAAATGAGTAAAT
Organism: Vigna umbellata; assembly: GCF_029865625.1. NCBI lineage: Eukaryota > Viridiplantae > Streptophyta > Magnoliopsida > Fabales > Fabaceae > Vigna > Vigna umbellata. The sequence goes on along the minus strand of NC_142173.1, from coordinate 17,195,883 downwards.
ATTTTAGGTTAAAAATAGGCCCAATTCTAACTGTTAAGGGTTGGAAGGTATATGAGAGAAAAAGGTATAGGAGAGAAGAAGAAGGTTGAATGGGTGAAGATGGAAGACCAAGCCAAACGGTGGAAAGGGGGGAGAGGCCAGACCGAACGGTGGAAGGCGGGGAGAGGTCAGGCCAAACGATGGAAGACGGTGAGGAGTCGAGTCGAACGGCCGAAGGCGATGAGAGCTCGAGCGAAGCGATGGGAAGCAGCGAAGACCTTGAGCCTATCGGCTGAAGAGTGACTATCCTAACTGGGACAACAATTAGGATAGGCGGGAAATATTTAGTAATAATTATAGTAAATAGAGTTATATCCCACGGAAATATTCAGTACAAGTTAATTACAGTAATTAGGGCTGTATCCTACAGAAATATTCAGTACAAGCTAATTACAGTAATTAGAGCTAAATCCTAGGGAAATATTCAGTATAAGTTAATTATAGTAAATAGAACTATATTCTAGGGAAATATTTAATTTAAATAAAGCTTAGACACTAGGGTTGAAGGCATGTTTTTGATTATTGAGTTTTGTTGACAGGCAACTAGAGCCCTGTGAGGGAGGTTATGCTCTCAGTTATCCTTGTTTACTTTTGTTTATTCAGATATTACCATTAATAAAAGAGATTCATTCATCCATTATCATTTGTTCTACCTATTGTGGTCGTGTTTAATTACGTCTCCTACTCGGATACGTAACACTAACCCACTAAAAACATCCTAGGATTGTTTGTTCACTCATGAAAGCACAAAAGGCCAAGTGGTGCCATAGTCGCCACATTGACCCTAAAATCATAAACACTTTCCCACCATAAAACAAAAAGAAACCTCCAAGACCAGAACAGAGGAACACAACACTGTCATGCGGCCACCATGCGACCATCGCACTACAAATGCAAGTTGCGCAAACCCACTGAACAGACAAGAGGTGCACACGAGACTACAATTGGGGAAAAATTAGGGTTTCATATTGAGGGTAGATCTGTATCGTGAATTGAATCACGATTCGTGCGATTCACACTTGTATTGTACGATTCGAGTACGATTCCGGAGTAAAAGCGATACATCTCACAATTTGTATTACACAGGAGTTGAATTGTATCGTACAATTCGTATCATGAATTGTACGATACATACTACACTACTTCTTACATCCTGTCTAAGCTTCAATTAGCATGTTTGTTTCCTGTAGGTCTTCTCACTAACGATTTCATGATCTCACATGTAGGCTAGGAATGATAGATGTCCATTCAATAGCTTGAGGGGGAGTGTTGTTAGTAGGATATTAAATGTATTACTAGAAGTTGTTAGAAGATTCTAGAGATGTCTATGTAACTATTACTATAAGATTAGAGCTCTCCATATATAGAGGCTAACCTATGGTTAGTAGGATATTAAATATATTACAAAAGTTGTTACAATTCTAAGAAGTTGTTAGAAGATATTAGAAGATTCTAGAGATATCTTTGTAATTATTACTATAGGATTAGAGTTCTCTACATATAAAGGCTAATGTTCAAAATTAATCAAATTGAATAAAAATCCTTTTTCTTTCATATTAATTTTTTGAAGTCTTCCAATGTATGTTCGATCCTTGTCTCCAATAGAATCTCAAAGGTTGGTAAGATAAGCATCATAATAAGCATATTAAAGATGAATAAGAATACACATAACAATTTAACAAAAAATAACAAAAGAAAGGACAGTCGATTGGCATCTTTGAGAAAATTACTTGAATTCTATCAAAGTGACAAAAAATAATTTAATAAAAAATGACTTCTTATTTTCTAGAATTACGAATATAACTATAATATAACCTTTCTACAAAGGGGATTGCTTATAACGATTATTTCCAAAGTTTCCAACTTTGAATAGATGTGCCAAACGGACAACTTATTCTGAATCAAAATGTCCCCTCCTCAAGGGGATTACAGGTCACTCAATTGCAATCCAATTAAGCTAGGTGGTAATGATTATATTATTTATATGAGTATCTTAGAAAACAGACACACAATAAGAAAGAAACATTTGGTACAAATTTGTAGAAAGCAGAAGATCCATACCTCAAAAGCAAAAAATCCACCAGGTTTCAACATTAAAGCAGCCCCATCACAAAGATGCAGAAGTGCATTCATTCCTTCAATACCTCCATCTAACGCTAATCTCGGTTCATGTCTACCAACTTCAGCTTGTAGACCAGATATGTCTTCACTTGGTATATAAGGTGGGTTACTCACTAGACCAGCTAGCTTTCCTTCCATATCTTTCAATGGTTCAAACCAGGATCCTTCCCTTAAGTCAATTTTGTCCTGCAAAGGACAACAAAGTAGTTCAAATGTGAATCATAATAATCATAACTGGAAGTGATAAGATGTATAAAGAAAATATACTTTAAAGGGACAACGTGATAAACAACAAAAGACGTATCGATAAAAGTCAACAATTTTAAATTCCTCTACTTTATTTTAGTTTGTCAATATACTTCTCCTGGTATCTATTTAAACAAAAGGCTGGGTTTTCATCCCCAGCAACATTTGATGTGTCTTAACCCAAAACGAGTTTTGTTGCGGTTTATACACATTCTGATGAACAAGGCTAAGCTCATTGACTTGAATGGACATATGGAGCTTCTAAACATGAAATCAAGTCTCTGCTTTGACTTGAAAACAAAACACACACACATAGACCATCATAGACCATCATGCAAGATACATGGAATGAAAGGAAATTGAAAAATCAACAAAAACATATTGGCAAAAACTCACATGGAAGGTGGAAATATGTCCTCCAACTTTTCAGCAATTTCATATAAAACCAACAGGGGCTGTTAAAACCATGGTTGAAAAAAGCCAAGAGGAATTGAAAGCATGGAGATTGAAAAGTTAGAATCGCTAACCTGTAAGCAATACCTCTGCACATTATAAGTTGCAACGGCAACAGCCACAGGGCTTAAATCTGTGGCAATAACTCTCCCTCCTTCATTCCCCAAAACCCGACCAATACTAATAGCAAGGGCACCACTTCCAGTGCCCAAATCAGCCCAAACCCCACTCCTCAAATCCTCATTCTCTGACACCACATCTGACACAATATCAACAACAAGTTGTGTCTCAGGTCTTGGAATCAACACTCCTTCTTGGACACTCAATATCAAGTCCCTCCAATGCTCACACCCAACCACATACTGAAAGGGTCTCCTCTCTTGGACCCTTTGCTTCCACAAACTGTAAAGCTCCTCTATATCAACCCTCATTGTCACCTCTTCATCATCCTCCGTAGCTAGTGAGCGGTCTTCAACAGCATCCTCCATGAACCACTTGAGCTCCCTGCAGAGCATGCTTGAGTCTGGTCCATTATCTGACTGCACAAAAGTCGACCCAATTGAAAAGGAAAGACCTTTGGCCCAATCGTGCCATTTCTTGAGGTCACACAACTTGGTTGAGTAAATGGGTGGTCTCAAATAGAGGGGAACTTGAGGTTTCACACAAGTCGGGGAAGATGACGGTGCTGAAGAGCAAAAGGGTCTACCCAGAGAGCCAAAAGAAAAACAATTGAGGAGTTTGGGGAAGCTATGAGGACAATATGCAATGCCTAATGTTAGCTTCATTTCAAGAGAACGAAAATGAAGAAACTTTTTTGTTACTATACGGCATCATCGGTCATCAACTTCAGCATTTGCATAACCTAACAAAGGTAAAAATTGAGTAAGGGTTAACGAAAAATCCAAGATATTTTTCAAGACGAAGAAACGGTTTAGCTCACTTACTGAAAGACGAAGAAAATACTCTGAACTGAGGCATGTAACAGGTAAATAGCGACCCGGAAAGAGATATGGCACCTGAGCAGGGATACTCTAAGTTTTCTTATTGTATTTGACATACTTTTTAATTTAAATAAAATTTAAAAATGTTTGAAATTATAAAATAAATATGTAAAATATTAAAAAAAACATAAATAACTGAGTTATAGGAAAACAATAATCTTTAAAGTAAAACATGTGAATTTAAAATACATCAATGAGAGTCCAAGTAACCTAGTCCAAGAAAGGACATCTTAATATAAAATTTTCTTATAAAAATATTTGATGATTTTAAATATGAGATAAAAATATAATATAAAGTTATTTAATTATTTTATATTCTCATTTTTGGGTCTTAATTCCTACAAAAACTTAAACTAAAGTATAAAAATGAATTAACGTAATTATCGTTATCAAAAAATATTAATGATTTGTTGATGTGATGATTATATTATCACGTGAATTGATCGTGTGTATAGATGTTAGTATATAATAAATAATATGCATAGTAACACCATTATATCAGCCATAGATGTGTTAATGTGTTCATACGACGAAATACAATTTTATATTAAAGTAAAAGATTAAAAACATATTTGAAGTTTAATAGATGTGTTAATGTGGATACACATCTGATAACGGGTGTTTGCCATATAAGCAAATATTAATGTCGTTTAATGACGAGGATTATGCATTCATTTTTTAAGTTTGAACACCAATCACTGTGAAAGTTTTTGAGAGAAACGAAATCTAATTTTGCGTCATATTTTAGGAACTAGAAACACATTTAATATTTATTTTAATGACTAAACACAATTTTTCATAATAGTTTGAGAATAAAAAACACATTTAAGTCTCTTTTTTTTATCAAGTGATATTTTTTTTTGTCATTATATACTTTCTTATCGACCACACAATAGGGTAGGATTTAGAAAATTATAAAATTTAGCTCATATTATTTTCTTAATTAGAATTAAAATGTTACATTAATAGTTTATATAATAAATATTTGCTTCAACAAATTAGAAAATTAGTAACTAAAATCAGCACAATCAATACTTAAATAGAATAGAAAATCATGTGTTAAATACTTTTAATCTTGAACACTTATGTAGATAGATCAATCCTTAAGCAATCCAACAATTAAGTTTTTTCTCTAATATAGTCTTTAGTTGAGTTGAATCTTTCTATTATAGTAGCACGATAATTATTACCCAAGAGGAATAAAGTACGCATTGAAAGAAATAATAAGAAAATAAAGTTGATATATATAAGATCTAGTTCGGTCTTACTAAGTGTTTTGGGTGTAGAGATGAACGTCCATTTAGAACAATTTCCTAATTGTACATTTCAATGTTGTCTTCTTGGTGCTAAGGTAAGTTGTTCGCTAATTGATCAAGAGATACCTACTAAAGGTGCTCCAATACTAAAGTCAGCTTAGGGTTGACAATTAAAGTAGTTAAGACTACAATAAATGCATAACAAAAGTTCCAACAACCATGTTTTAACCTATATTTATAGTTTTCTCCATGGGCTTTATATTAATTATTGTCGAAAGTAAAACATACTAAAAAACAAGTTACAAGACTCTTAATGATTTACAAGTGTAGTAAAAGTCTACAACAAATGGTTTCTAAAAAAGTGTTTTAACAATGTATGTAAATATTTCTTCAAGTGCATTATCAAAAACATCTTCTCAAAGCATCAATGCTTCTCATTGGTAACATTCTACACCTAAACCAAACCCTAGCCAACTACAATCCAAACACAAAAGGATGCTACTACTCTGTCTCATCTTCGGGATTCTTTCTCACGTGAGAATCCTAAACCACATCTCTGACCCATCCTTTCAGAGCCCAAATCTGGAAATCATTCTCTCAAGTAGAGCCGCAAGAGGAGAAAGACTTTTACTTGTTGCACCAAAAGAGAATCCTAGGAAACGCCCACTGACACTAGGAGAATCTTCTAATGAAAGGATGAAACCCAAGAGCAATCAAGTTGAAAGTCCTACTAAGACAAGTTCCTCAAAAGAATCTTCCAACAGTAATGGAGAGACTGTCAATAAGGTTAGGAAATTGATCGTGAAGCAAAATGAGTGTCAAACTCAAAGGGTTGAAAGGCTACTAGGGGAGCATAGAAGGGCTTTAAAAGATCATCTTACTAATCTTCCGAAGTCTGTGCAGAACTCTCCAAAAGCTTTGGACTTTTTTTTTTATCGTCTTGTTAATTTCTCTTTTCCTTATATTAGATCTTTTGGTTATGTTGTTTTCTTACTGGTGAATCTTACTCGAATGATATGCGTAAAATTAATATTGGAAACCCCCTTAACAAATTAAAAATAAATAAATAAAAAGAGATAAGAAAACTGAAAACTTAAAAATCACAACTAAAAGAGAAAACAAAAGATGCAACAAAACAGCAGAGCTAACTAATTTTCTAAACCTTTTTAATATTTTACAAATAAAGGGGAAAGAATTACATACTCCAATGAGACTCTTCCTAGTAAGAACAATATGTTATTCTAGTAAGACTCTTCTTCTAGCATGTGTATTTGTTAAACATAAAAAAGGGAAAGATTCTCAAGGTATGCCAAGCTCATCCAGTAGAAAACCAGGGAGAATTGTTAAGGTATTACAAGACAAGCTCGTCTAGTAGAAACATTGGTCTTGGTTTTGAAGTTTAACTAAATAACATAAACGAAGAAGTCTTTGTGTATGGAAAACTAACTCTAATTAGAAAAACACTTAAATCAACCTTAGGACATGAAACCAATCTTTAGTACACTCTAATGGGAAACCATAAAACCAACCTTAGGCTAGAAAACTCCAATTTAAGATAGGAAACCAATCTTAGCTCAACACCAAGATGGAACAGCTCAACACCAACATGGAACAGCTAGAAACACATAAGAAACCCTAAGCAAGTCAAACGCTATCTATCTAAAAAGAGATAAAAGCCGAAAAAGTGTTTACTTAATCATACGATACCATGAGCTAAACAAGTACCTCATCTTTCAATGAAAGTACTCATAAATGCTTGATATCTTCAAATTAAAGAACTTAATTGTGAAATGCTACTTAATAGTAGGAAATTAAAAAACATTTTGTTGTTCTGAGAAAGCATTGAATGATATTAAATGTTCAACGTTCAAAAACAACAAAAGTGATATTTAGTAAACTAATTGCACGACAAGTCCAATCAGAAGCAGGTAAAAGAAAAAACATTCATGGAATGTTTTCTCCAAGGAAATAAAAACTGTAAAATCATGTCTAAACAAAACACCAAAGTAATAAAACACTAAAATGTAGTCAAACAATAACAAGACACAAGAAAGCATAAAATTCTAAACAGAATCTTAAAAGCATGTATGGTAGTTTTCTTGTGTCTTGTTATTGTTTAAGCGTATTTTATGTTTTATTGTATCTTGTTATTGTTTGAGTGTATTTTAGTGTTTTATTTCTTTGGTGTTTTGTTTAGACGTGGTTTTACAATTTTTATTTCCTAAGAGAAAACATTACATGAATGTCTTTCCTTTTACCTACTTCAGATTGGACTTGTCGTGCAATTAATTGATTAGATATCACTTTTGTTGTTTTTAAACGTTGAGCATTTAATGTCATTTAATGCTTACTCAGAACAATAAAGTGCTTTTTGATTTCCTACTGTTAAGGTAGCATTTGACAATTAAGCTTTTCTTTTAAAGATACCAAGTGTTAGGTAAAACTTCATCGTTGAACGAAGTACTGTTTTAGCTCGTGGTATTGTTAAGGCAAGTAAACACTTCTTTTGATTTTTGTCTCTTCTTTAGACAAATAATGTTTAACTTGTTTTCTTTTGTATTTTAGGCTTTTAATATTTTAGTGTGTTTTGTCAAAAACATCGTCTTGACATTAATTGTTTTCGAGAGCTAAACGGAATACCTTTGGGTGTGATAAGTTTTAAGCGTTTAACTTTAACTCTCTTAGATGCTTTAGGCATAACAATCATTTAACATAGTGTCTAGATGTTTTTGACCTAGATGTTTTTCTATTTTCTAAGAACCTAAGTGTTTTCCTAAGGTTTTCTATGTTTGGGATTCAAGTTCTAAGTCTTGTGTAGATTTTCTATGTTGGGGATTCATGTTCTAAGTCTTTGTGTTTTCATCATGAGTTGTTTTCAGATTATTATTCCATTTTAAATGTTATTTGGTTAAACTTCAAAATATGAGAGTGTTTAGGCGCATAGACAATTTTGTCTTAACATGTTATTCTTATTTCTTCTTCCTCCATATAATCATGATGAGTTGGGAAGGAGGATGAGTGTAGAGGTTGAACATTGGGCATGGCTCTTATGGGTAGGCGGTTTGGGGTTTAGCGAATGAAGTTAGGGTAATTTACTCTGGTGATGATTAGTGGTGAAAGAGCAACAATGGAGTTTGGTGGAAGGTTGAGATATGCTGGTGAGGGTTTGTGGTCATATGATGATTGGTAAGGAGGGATGTCATATGGTACTTGTTCGGTGTGTTTTTAAATGAGTTGAAAAATGGGTAGGTTTTGATGGTCATCTAGTGAGGGTTGAGGTTCATAGTCTTTATTTTGTGGGAGGTTGAGGAGAGTGTAGTAAAAGCATTGGTAAGGTTTGGGTTGATAGTTTGGTGGGTAGAAGGATGCAATGTTTAGGGTTGGTTTAGGTTTGGGACCATAAGGTATGAGGGATTCAGGTTCAAGTTGAGGTAAAGTTTGAGGGTCATTGGGTAAGGATGGTTAATCTTGTGTAGATTGGGTAGCTAGGGCGTCGTTGAGTGCGAGTAGTTGTTGTGGTGAGGTTGTTGGAGGATTCCATGGCTTCGGGGAGTGTTGAACAATGGTAGATGGTTCCTTATCTAGAATATCTTCCACCTCAAGAGATATATGTTGGATTTTGGGTTACCATTGTTGCTCTTGTGGAGCGTTGAATGGTAATAAACGATTCCTCATTTGGAACATCTTGAAATTCAGGGTGTGTCTATACAACACTCCTCACTATTCAATGTTAGGACAAGACAAGCTTGTTTATAGGAATCTTAGATGATAAGACAAGCTTGTTTATAGGAATCTTAGATGATAAGACAAGCCCGTCTATAAGAATATTGGTTTTGAAGTTTAGCTAAACAACATAAAACGAAGAAGTTCCATAGAAGAATAGAAAAACTCATAGGATAGAAAGGGCAACGAAGAAGTTTCATAGAAGAATATGAAAACTCATAGGATAGAAAACCCTAAGTTAGAAAGAACATTAAAACCCTAAGTTATAAAGAACATTAAAAGCTAGGATAGAAAACCTTAAGTTAAAAAGAACAGGTAACCACACAATAGAAAGAAAGAACATTTAAAGCTAGGATAAAAAACCTTAAGTTAGAAAGAGCAGGTAACCACACAATAGAAAGCCTCACACAATAGAAGAGTATAAAGCCTCACACAATAGAAGAATAGAAAACAAACCTTAAACTATATAATAGAAAAACCTAAAATTGGAAAGAATATGCATCCACACAATACAACTTAAAACACTAAGAAGAAAAGAAATAAATGATCCTCTGAAAGAAGTCTAACACACTAAAAATCACGAGAAAGTCAAACTAGACTATCAAATTAAGAGGATAGGACAAATAGAAAACCAAAGCAGTAGCTGGATACAACATAGGAGAAATAAGATTAGACCAACTGAAGAAAACACCCAGGGAACATTAGGAAAACATAAACAAAAAGAAAAATAAATAGGAGCTTAGGAATAGAAAAATAAAATAAAAAACATCAGACGCAATGTTAAACGATTATCAAGTCAAAAATGTCTAAGAGAGTTGGAGCTAAATGCGTAAAGCTTATCCTATAAGGTATTCAATTTAGCTCTCGAGAAAATAGAACAATGTAAAGACGATGTCATTGAGACAACACACTAAAAGACTAAAACTTAAAAATCAGAGAAAACACAGACAAAGTTAAACGATATCTGTTTGAAAAGGCAAAATCACAAGAAGCGTTTACTTTGTCTAAACGACACCATGAGCTAAAACATTACTTTGTCAAACGATGAAGTCTTTAAACATGCTTGGTATCTTTAGAGGAAAAGCTTAATTGATAAATGCTACCTCAATAATAGGAAATCAAAAAACACTTTGTTGCTATGAACAAACATTAAATGACATTAAATGCTCAAACGTTCAAAAATAACATAAGTGATATCTGATGAGTAGTCTACGCAATCAGATCAGAAGTAGGTGTCAGTAATAAGAAAAACATTCACTAAATGTTTATACCTTAGGAAATCGTAGCACAATACCTACACCTAAACAAAACATGAAGACAATAAGTAAAATGCCAATCAAACACAAACAAAATAATGGAAAACTTAGAATCTTGAACAAATGATAAAGACATTTTAAAACACTAAAGTAAACAAAAAATAGGGCATAATTGCTATATATGCTTCTATCTGGAGAAGGACAATCGCTACAAACATTCATTTATCTCATCTTATAAGTATCAAAGATGAATGTTGGAAGATAAAGGCGAAACAAGAACTTATCAGTTTATCAAAAGTTGTACCAAATGATAAGTCAAATCTACTTTTGATAAAAGCTCTTAAAATCACGTCTACTCTAACAAAAGACTCCATCTATGACAGACATCCACACTAATAGCCAGAAAAGAACAGATCTCAAAACAAGCTTTCTCAAACGGTCATATTATCAAATCTCGAGAAAAGCTTCATCACAACGACTATATAATCAAGAAGTATGAATAGAAGACAAGAAGAAGAAGAAAGTGACTTTTAGGAAGATAAGCTAAGCAAGAAGATATACCATCATCAATTGAGAAATAAAATCTCTTGAAACTACTAAAAGAAAAACTCCTCTAACCAAGGAAATAATAGAAGAGAAGAACTCAAGAAAAGAAAGGTTCTCTTAAGCCTCGTTGTTATATCCACTCATTTTATGAGCGAAGAGAAGAGAGAAAAAGAAAAGAGAGGAAAGAAAAAATTCTTGAGCTTCATTGTCATATTGCTTAGTGTATGTAAGAAAGAGAGAAAGAGAAAATAGAGAAACACTTGCGAGTGTTTAGACTACATTGTATTGTAATCAAATCCTCTCTGCGAGAGTAATAGTCTAAATGACTTGTAAGAAATCATTGATTGTAATTATGGAGAGAATCAAAACACTTACAAATTCACTCTGGAGAGTTGAGGAAATATAGGCAAGGTTGCTTAGTACCAGAAGTGGTGTGAATACTCATGTAGTGTAGGGTAATAAGAGATTATTTGCTGACTGAGGAGACCAGGAGTGTTGAGAATACTCATCCAGTCTAGGGTAACATGAGGTTATTCACTGATTGAGAAGATCAGGAATGGTGAGAATACTCAACCAGTCTAGAGCAACAGGAGGTTATTTGCTGAATGAAGATCAAAAGTGGTGCGAATATTCAACCAATCAAAGGTTATTAACAATTAAAAAATCATCTTATTTTTTGTATGAGCTTTCTTTATTGATATGTTAATACCACATTTACCATTAAGTAAGAATGTATTTGAAAAAAATCAATAAGTTGTTAATTAGTTAGTAGCTAATTTGATTAGTTTATAAATTATTGTGTGTGACTAATACGAAAGTGTTTTTCAACTATTCTAAATAATTTAATTTTGAAGTTTTTAAATTATAAATTATAAGTTACTTGAATTAATTTCTAGTTTTAAATTTATTAAATTTTTTAATGATATTTTTTTTATTTTAATGCATTTTTTATTGATATTTTCTTATTATTAATTATTTCAATTTTATAGAAATAAATAATTATTATATTTTTAATATTACTGAATTAATTTTAAATTTTTTATGCAGTTCAAATTAAAACTAATATTTTATTACATAGTGTTATATGAAAATTGCAGTAAAAATTGTAAATTTTTAATATATTAGACAATTAAATTTAAATAGTAAGAAACTCAACTTTTTAAAATGGTTTAATCCTTTTCGACATCCCTATTTATGTACGAATGTCTCAGATGGGTCCTCGTTTTTTAAAGTGTATCAAAATGGTCCTTAATTTTGAAAATTGATATCAATTGAGTCCTTTCCGTTAAGTTAGCTGAACGGCGTTAAAAAAATTGATGAGTGGATGCTGAGATGACGAACAAACGCTCGTCCACCAGCGAACGAACGCTCGTCCACCAGCGAACGAACGCTCGTCCACCAGAGAACGAACGCTCGTCGACCTCTTACTGCTGGACGACCGTTCATTCCACACTGGACGAGCGTTCGTTCGGTGGTCGACGAGCGTTCGTTCGGTGGTCGACGAGCGTTCGTTCGGTGGTCGACGAGCGTTCGTTCGCTAGTGGACGAGCGTTCGTTCGCTGGTGGACGAGCGTTCGTTCGTCATCTCAGCATCCACTCATCAATTTTTTTAACGCCGTCCAACCAACTTAACGGAAAGGACTCAATTGATATCAATTTTCAAAATTAAGGACCATTTTGATACACTTTAGAAAACGAGGACTGAGACATTCGTACATAAATAGGGATGTCGAAAAGGATTAAACCTTTTAAAATAAATAAAAATGAATTTAGATTAATACTCAATTACATAAACTCATTTAAATTATGAAAAAAAATCTATATATCTTTCAAAAATAAATGAAATTATTAAAATATTTAATACTAATTTATTAGAAAAATAAAAATTATAATTATATAATAGTATATTTTTATCTAAAACACACATCTTTTAATATTATTGTACCATTACTAAATACTTTATTAGTTAGTTTATTAAACATTTCCAATAAAATAAGTTAATATATCCCCTCGAAACTCATGAACTAATAATTTATCAAAAGTTAACTTACCAACTAGTCTTAAAAAAACTATTAACGAGTCTTTCCTAATTTCAGAAATTTGCAATTTATTCTCTTAGAATTTAATGCTAATAAACACTTAGAAACGAATAAAATTAATTTTATGCAAGCGCTTAAAGTAATTAATTAATTATTTAAGTTTTAATAATAATTATTATTATTAATATCTCGTTTCTGTTACTATTTTAAAGTAAATATTATACAATATTTATTACCATTACATTATCGTAAATTTGCAATTATACCATAAATAATAAATATAAATAATACACTACAGATAATAGTTATTTTGGTAATTTATTTAGTAGTTAGACATGCGCTTTAAAAAGTTATCTCCCGGCAGTTTAAATTTAAATATTTTTAATTCAATAAAGCAAAGTTATACATTACAGATATTTATATATCTAATATATACTGCATTAATATATAAAATTCCTAAAAACAACAATACAATTATTATCATTAAGAAAAACATATGAAATCCTACAATACCAAGATAATTCAAAGTGACATATTTTAAATTAAAATATACCGAGATTCAAATTAAATCCAGGATGGTGTGACGTATTAATTTTGTTAATTTATAATGTGGTTATTGCTTTATCTAAATTTTTGTGAAAATGAAGAAAAAGCAAAGACAAAGAAGAAAGAAATGGTGGAGTCTGGTGCCCAATTTTAGCTTCTTTGATCTCATACGTGTCAAAGAAGTATTCAACGAAAATTTAATGAGGGTTTGATAATACAAATCGAACGTCACACATCCACAAGGTCCAAAGTTCATTTATGAGCTTAAAACCATTAAAAAGTTGTATACATATATATTAATAAAAAAAATAAGTAAATAAGAGAATAAATACAAAAAGACATTATATGCCATTATGACCATTATTAATTCTTGTGATAATCATATTACCCAAAAATTGAAAGAGGGTGAATAAATGATTTAAATTAAGAAATTACCGGATTAGGGCACAACTACTACTATTCTATGCATTAAATGCTCCCATTACTTTACATGCCACCCTTTTCTTGAATTCTCTTCCCACTCCTCCACTACCCATTAATTAATACCCCTCCACATTAAATGAAACAATTAATTAAAATTTAATCAAATTCATTTTAAAATTCAAAACCCACGATACTACCAAAGCCAGAAAACTGAATTTAATATAATTTAATTTAATTTAATTCAATCAGGATTTTTTTTGTCTTTTAATTTTACTGTAACGTACCATCACCTATCTTTATTGGCATATATAAATCTCTCACAGTCACACAAAGGAAGGAACTCACACACACACCCTCTGCTTTTTTCTCTGTTTTCCTTTCTTTCTATCTTCTTTCTCTCTCTCTCTCTCTCTCTCTCTCTCTCCAAATCCTCTGTGAGAACGCGCAGCAATGGCTGCTGAAGTTAGCTCTCTGATTCGGGTCATGGGTGGTGGCTACAAAGAGGAGCAACATCGAACCGTCGGAAACGAATCACTCGGTGAGAAATCAACGGCTCTGATTACCCGCGACCTTCTTGGTGGGTCCTCAATTGAATCCCAGGAATTGGACCTCGATTTGCAGGTTCCTTCTGGCTGGGAAAAACGCCTTGACCTTCAGGTTTGTTCAGTTTTTCTGGATTTTATTTTTCCCGAGAAAATATTATAATAAAAAGGAAAAGAAAAATAAAACCTTTCTCTTTCACTGGAAAAAGTCACTATTCCTTAATCGGAAATTCCCTTGGTTTGTGTCGCGTTTTCGATGCAAAATTAACGACGGAATGAAACCACTGTGTTCTGTTTTTTTGTTTTCCTTGCTTCACCCGTTTCAGATTTTTGCTTTGTTCTTATGGAGTTCGTTCGTGCTGTAGAATTCTTCGACTGGGAGGCTTTATGTTTTATTTTATTCTTTTATTGTTTATGATTTTGATTTGATTATTATTTATGAACGGAATATGTTCATGCGTTCATTGTTGTGCTCTGATTTGGAAGTTTTGCTATTTGCTTTCATGGTTTGTGATGATAATAAACAGAACATTATTGTTTTTAGAAGAAAAGGATAAAATTCAAAACTTTTCAGTCGGTGATTTTTTATTACTTTTTTCTTTTGTGGTATTGTTAAACTTTTGCCTTTTAATGTAACATCAGGTTTGTAATTACTCAATTTTCTCCCCCTTTGTACCTTTGTATTTATTTCTCATAAAGCTGAGTGTATAGGATTCATTTTTCTGGTATCCAAGCTTTATTTTCCATGATGTCATTTCTGAACTCCCCCCATAGATTCATTCACACCCTTCATATGAAATTTCATTCTTCTGCATCTCTCAATTAACTTGTTTTATTTGTTTGTTTGTATTTTGATCAATTAATTCCTACAACCCATGTGAATTCTTTTAGTTAGTGATCTCATTTTTGTTCTTACAAATTTCCTTCTTTCATGAAACTTACTATGATGATAAGTATGAAAATCAAAATCAAAATCACTTTATAGTTGTGTAATTAAACTTTGGGTGGTTGTTGAAATTGTTATGGTGCAGTCAGGGAAAGTGTATCTTCAGAAGTGCAACACCACCACAATAGGGTCTCCACCAGTATCTGATCAGAAACTCAATGCAAAGTCAGCAGGGCCAAAGCTTCAGGACCTAAATTTCCCATCTTCGTCTTCATCATCCAATGTTCTATTGAACCTCTTTGATGAATCAAGCTTGGACTTGAAACTTGTTTCATCCTCATTGCCCTCAAGCAACTACCAAAGTGTGTGCACCCTTGACAAGGTTAAGTCTGCACTGGAGAGGGCAGAGAAAGAGCCTATTATCAAGAAACGCACTTCATTTTTGAAGCCAACACTCTCAGCATCATCACCCTCTTATTCTTCATCCTCTTCTTCAATCAGGGAAAACACTCAAGAGGAAGATAGTGAAGAGAAGCTGGCTTCTTCTCCGATGGCTGCAGGGTGCCCTGGTTGTCTATCATATGTGATGATCATGAAGAACAATCCTAAGTGTCCTAGGTGCAACTCTCTTGTTCCTATTCCATCCATGAAAAAACCTAGGATTGATCTCAATATATCAATCTAAGTTGGTTTAGCGTAATTGGTGAAATTGTCTCCATTTCAGTATAATTTGTTATTTTTTCCTAAGGGTTTTGTAAATGGAATGATAGATGATGATAATTTTAGGTTCTTTTAAGGATAGGATTATTTGTTTAGTGATATTGGCCAGGGGTTATGAATGTAAATGGAAAAGGTCATGCTGTCTTACTAGGAAAGTTAATAGAAAATTCTCCAATTTCTGACATTTTTGCCTTCTTTTTTTCTGCAATACTGTTAATGAATCATTATCTCCAATTCTCCCATTTTATTTTTTTTACAAATCTGTCTTGGTTTTCTTCAATTAATTAATGATTTTTTCTATTGATTGAATTTGCATCAATTGAATGAATTCATTTAAGGTCTACTAAATATTGATAGTTGGATTCAAAGCTGCCATTATTATCATTTATAACATATGCTTATCATCTTGATTATTTCTTAGTGCTTTTTTTCTTTTCTCTGGTTGTACATAATAACTTTACAGTGATGAAATGTGCTTTGAATAATGAATATAATTTTTCCTCATTTGATTCCAGTTATTATAATGAAACGTTAGGTTAGGTGTGGATATGGAGCCAGAGATATCAGTTAAATAGCATTTAAATTTGTATTAAATATTTGCATTCACTGAAGCATGATTTTTTGGTATATTAAATTTAAAAGATTTAAATGTTATTTAAATTATTTAATTTTGAAAGGAATATTTTAAAAACATTAAAGAGTATTTATTAATTTTGATTATTTGCTAATTTCTCAAGAAATACTGTTACTTTTTTTTAATTTAATATAAATGCATTGGTTAATTTATTTTGCATTCATTGAAGCATGATTTTTTGGCATATTAAATTTAATAGATTTAAATGTTATTTAAATTATTTATTTTTCAAAGGAATATTTTAAAAACATTAAAGAATATTTAATAATTTTGATTATTTGCTAATTTCTCAAGAAATAATGTTACTCACTTTTTTATTTTTAATCTAATAATAAATGCGTTGCTTAAATTATTATTATTTATTATTGTATCCTTGTAGTGCTGGAAAATATTTCTGATCTTTTTTTATATACATGTCAACAGTTACCATGAATTTACTGGAAAAATCTAAAATGTTATTATTCAGTAATTTTTTACAAGAATAAAAACATGATGATTTTGTAACTTACAGTGGACCCTATCATTAATAAAGCTAAAATGTCAGAATGTGAATAGTGAGTGTAATCTTGTGTGGCACACTTAGCTGGTACAATTTTTTTTATGAACATATTTATTTGATGTTTATTATATATTTATTTGTACCTTTTACATCTCCCGGAAGTCCTTTATAACTGTTTTAAATATTTTAATTGGTCTCAAAAGATTTATACATATATAAGTAAAGGAATTTCCTTTTTCTGTAAGGTTATTTTTTACTTCTTTTCAAATAATGTTATTTTGAATTAAAATAATTATATTTCTATTTTTATTTTTTAACTGTTAATTTAAGTTTAATTATTTCTAAACTAAAATAATAATTTTTATATTTTATTTTTCAATTTATTATTCATTCAAATTTAGTTTTTTTTTAATTAAATTAATTATTTATACAGAAAAAAGGACAAACATGCACATACAATCCACTAGTTTTTATCAAATAAATTCGTCACAACTTTGAATTTACAACTTTCCGTATTTATTAATTTTTTACCTGAAATGTTTTAATAAACTCAAATACATTCTAAATATTTTTTTCTTAAAACTTAACTAAATTTCAAATTGTTGATAAATTTCAAAATTTTCAATTGAGTTTTCATTAATGAATATTCAAATGTTGTATTTTTCAATTGGTTATCTTTAAATCAATGATGCAAATATAAAATTATAGCGTAATGAAATTTAGTTAACTTAATTGTTTTATAACTTAATCAATTCAATTATATAAAATTATAAAAATATACTAAATATAATAAATACCATTAGAGTAGAAGTATATAAGAATTTTATGATACACAATATGAAAATTCAACCTGCGTTGTTATAACTAAGTAATTTTTGTATATATCATAAACATATTTATACTAATGTTACATTGTGGAATCTCATATGATATAGTAATATATTGAAAAATATATTTAACTAAATTAAAACTCACCATAATTAATTTTTTTATATTGTTATGATTTAAATATATATTTTATTTCTTAACTTTTTTTAAAAACTAGAAATACGTAAATTTTTTCTTTTTAAAAAAATTATTAATTTATTACGTGTTTTAGGATTTGAATAATTATTTACGTTTTTAAACATATTTTCGCTTTAATATTAATTAATAAATATGTTTTAAAATGTTAAATAAGTTTTAGAAAACTAAATTGATTTAGAGTTTCAAAAAGTTTATTCTAATTTTTATAAAAGACAAAGTTATATTTAACTCTATTATCATATATTTATATTTAAGATATGACCATGTCACTGTTTACTTTTAGCCTGATAATATTGACTGCATACTTGATAAAATTCAAATATCAATTTATTGAAGTTTTAATTTATTTAGTTTGTACTAAAAATCTAGGAACCATAAATTTGGTTCTGGAAAAATAAGTGCAATAAATATGCCTTAAATGGCATTGATGGGGTACCGATGGTTATAATAACTTCATTGAAAATGTTAAAGGTCAAAAATTATTTTTAATATCTAAATTAGTGAAACAATCTTTTGACAATTAATTTCATAAAACAACCGTTTCCATTAAATTGATAGTTTACAAATTTTTCAATAATTTAATTATATACAAATATTTTTATAAAAAATATTTTAAATATTCTTAATTTTATTTTATAGGATAGATATTAAAAAAATATGGTTAAATAATTTATTTAATTCTTTTTTTTTTAAAATGTCAAGTTGATATTTTAATTTCTTTTCTATATTAATTTGATCATGATATTTTTAAAGTGATTCAGTTTGTTATAGATTTTAAAATTAGTTTAAGTTTTTGAAAAAATATTTAATAAGAATGTTAATTTTAATGAAACTATTAGCATATAATTTATTAAAAATAAATAAATTATGTTTAATTTGAAAGAAAACATGTTTTTTTTTAATTTTAAAAATTAACACTAAAGTAAATAAAAGAAATATAAAAACTATATAAGAATCTCTCCTGTGATCATGTCATGCCACAATCATGCAACACAACTTTAAAATGACACATGAATTTTTTTTAAAAAAGATAGAAAATAAAAAATTCAAAAAATCATAAAAACTTTAACACCGTTTGTACCATAATAAAAGAACAAATTGACTCACTTTTAAAAAAGTCAGGACCATGAAAAAAAAAACTAGAAAACAAATTTTTCGATAAAAACAATAACTAAAGGATACTTAAATAAAAAATATTAACGTCAAAAAAAATTATTTCTCAATATTTTTATTATATATTAGCAATGTTGATAATAAATTCAAATTCACGTATACTAATACTCTGTGCCAAACATAAAACCAACAACTTCCGTGAAATAAATTTAAAAATTTCATATTTTTTTAAATGTTTAATTTGTTTGGTCCAACTCTGGTTATTAAATTTAAGTGAAATTGAACACAAAACTCACAAAAATAAGATTTCAAGTTACACCCTTTTCTCTATATATAACACTCCAATTTTTTTTAGCGGCACTTAAACGTTCTAAAAAATTAAAATTTTTGTAATCAAGAATAATTTTTCAAATAAAAAGAATTCAATTAATATTTACAGTCTAGATATTCAAGTTCAATTATTTACAAATACACAAACATGTAAAACCTTTTTAGAATAAAATATCAATCTTGAAGTACTTGAAAAACACTAACCGGAAGTTGAATAGTGTTTTTGGAAAACGTTTTTCACAACCTTTATGATACAGCACGTTATCAAGTGCGTGAAATATTTTTTTGAAAGCTTAGACACTCGACTTGAAATATATTGATATACTTTGATAAGGTTGTCAGACTATTTAAAATATATTGATATTGTAAGAATTTCTTTTAAAGAGAAATGATCGTTTAACATGGAAGTTCTTGTATTTTGAAATATAAAGCTCAATTGCAGATTATTCAAGAGGATCGTTTAGTAAAGAGAAGAGAAAATAACATAAGAGATTTTATAATCGCACCAACTGAGCTACGTCTAGTCTCCTCCATAGAGGGTTCCTCTATAATCTTCACACGATTAAAAATGAGTATTAACATCACCCCTGGTACTCAGCTACCTCGCGGAGATTTCCTTTGAGTATTAGCACTACTCCTGGTACTTAGCACATTGCCGAGATTTCCTTTGAGTACTCGCACCACTCTTGGTACTCAACTTCCCACCGAGATTTCCTTAATGTATTTGAACCACTCCTGGTACTCAGCACCTTGCCGAAATTTCCTTTGAGTATTCAAACCACTTCTAGTACTAGACTACCGCGCCTAGATTCCTCAAACTCAAAAGAGTTCAGTTGTAAGTATTTTAATTCTCTTCAAAATTGCAATCAACAATTGCTTATAAGTAGTTCAGACTAAATCTCTCTACGAGAGAATTTGATTACAATACAATGCAATCTAAACACTCACATGTGTTTCTCTCTTCTCTCTTACAGTAGTAAGAAATTTGACGCTTAAGCTCGAGAATATTTCTTTCTCTTCTTCTCTTCTCTTTTCTTCAGCTCAAATTTATTCTTTTATTTGAGCTCTTTTTTCTCTTCTCTTTAGGATGATATGTCGTTGTAAGCTTTTCTTTTTGCTTTTCGGTTATCCTCTATTTTGTCCTCTTGATTTTCTTCTTGAGAGATCTTCCATTTATAGGCTTTATGAATATTTGCCCGTTAGACTGATTTTGAAGTTTGTAGCCTTGATACTTGTGTTTTCTCTTTCTTCTTTTCACAGAAGCCGTTGTGTAAGTCAACTTTGTTAGAGGAAGCATGCTTTTTCATTCCTATGCTTGGAGTAGGTTGTACAATCTTTTTTAGACTTTGCTTCAAGAGAGGAACATTCCATTATTATCTTTATTGTCTCTAACGTCCATATTTTGATATTTGATCTGTAGCACTGTGGATGCATGTAGAATAGTTTATTTGCAAAATTAAAGTAAATTGTGCATGCAACAAATATGACTATTCTTATCACTTTTGTTGTTTTTGAACGTTCATCATTTAATGTCATTTAATGTTTGCTCAGAATAACAAAGTGTTTTTTGATTTCCTACCTGTATGTAATATTTTTCAATTAAGTTCTTTACGTTGAAGATATCAAGCGTATATAAGTACTTCATCACAGGATGAGGTATTTGTTAAGCTCATGGTATAATCTGGCCAAGTAAACGCTTCTTTGGCTTTTGTGTCTTTTTAGACAGAAAGTGTTTAGCTTGTTTAGGCTTTCTTATGTTTTTTATAATTATGTCTTTTAATGTTTTTATCGTGGGTTCCCTTCTTTCTTTAGGTTGATTTTTGACTTCATGGTTGAGATCTTTTGATGCATTTCCTTCTTTGGATATGCAATCGTTTACTTGCAAATTAGAGAAGAATTCTTCTAGCTTTCAGTTACTTTTGTCAGGCTCATGGTTAAATTTCATATGAATGACTTTTTCGACCTTCAAGGTCCTATAATTATATATCCTAAACGTTCTTGAGGTTTCTGAGTAACTAAGCATGATTCCTTCATAACTACGAGAATCAAGTTTACCCAAACTATCCTTAGTATTAAGAATAAAATAGTGACAACCAAATGGATGAAAATAAAAAATATTTGGCCTTTTTTCCTTCCATAGATCATAGGGTGTTTTATTGAGGATTGACTTGATGTAAACTCTGTTTTGAGTATAGTAGGAAGTGTTAGCTGCTTCTGCCCAGAAGAATTTAGGTGTATTGAAAGCATTTAACATACTGTTGTCCATTTCTTGCAAAGATCTATTTTTCCTCTCAACAACTCCATTTTATTGTGGAGTTCTTGGGGTTGATAAATTATGTTTGATGCCAAAGTTTTCACAAAAGTTTTCGAAAATATCATTTTCAAATTCTCCCCCATGATCACTTCGGATAAACATAATTTTCAAATATTTTTCAGTCTCTATCCAGTTACAGAGTTTGCAAAAGACATTAAAAGCCTCATCCTTATGAGTTATAAACAGAACCCAAGTCCACCTAGAAAAATCATCTACAACTACTAATTTATAGCATTTACCACTCATAGATTCAGTTCTTGTAGGTCTAAATAAATCTATATGAAGCAACTCTAGAGGTCGTTTGGTCGAAACCATATTTTTACTTTTTGAAAGATTCTTTAACTTGTTTGTCCTTCATGCAAGCACTACAAAAGACTGTATTGTTGAATGATACATCTGGCAGTCCTCTTACGTGATCATGGCATTGTTACTTAGAGATTAATCTCATACTTGCATGTCCACAATTATTATGCCATGTTACTGCTTCGTCTTTCATAGAGACTAAACAAGAGACACTTTTGAACTGCAATTGATCCAAATTTATTTTATATAAATTACATTGCCTATTAGTAGTAAATACTAAAGAGTTATTACTATCTACTCTACATTGGTCTTTTTCAAAAATAACATTATATCTGCTATCACACAATTGACTTATGGTAAACAAATTATATTTAAGGTCATATACTAACAAAACATTATTAATGAAAGAGGAAAAGTTTATACCTATATTTTCAATTCCTATGATTTTCCCTTTTTGGTTTCCTTTAAATGTGACCAAACCTCCTTTCTTGTTCCTTAAGTTTAGGAACATACACTTTTCTCCCGTCATGTGAGGTGAGTAGCCACTGTCTATGTACCAGGAGAACACTTTCTTTTTGATCATTAAACACATCTGCAAGAGGAATTATTTGACTCTTAGGTACCCATAACCAGTTGGGTCCTGACTTGTTAGACACGTGCAATTTCTTCATTTCAGAAGATAATGCATCACTACCTGACCTATTGAAACTAATAGGGTTAGATTTATTTACATGCTTTGTATAGGGTTTTCTATAACCTAGACCTTGTTTGTTAGATGAATGCCTACTTTCTCTTAACAGACAATCTAACCTATCATTTCCCTCAAGTGTTCTACTTAGAATTTTTGTGAGGGTATTATTTTCATGTCCAAGAGATTCAATGATTTCAGCATCCTTGTCTACTGGTGGATTATCCACAAGTGTTTTAATTTCTATCCATGTTACTTTATTTTCAATTTTAGTGACACTTAACTCTAGCTTAAGGTTACTGACTTTTTGTTGAAGATTGTTAATATTATTCCAAGACATATTTACTTTATTTTTTAGGTTGTTTCTATGTGCAAGGAGTTATGTACGTTTATTACATAGATTTTTATATGTACAGGAAAGTTTAGACGAATATGACAACAGTTCATAATACACATTTTTTACTGAGTGTAGATTAGACAAATTTACCTCGTCATTAGAGTCGTCTGATGTACTCTCAGCACTTCTTGCGACCAAACATAGTTTGGTGTCTTCGTCTTCTTCAAATATGTCTAGGTCTTCCCAGGTGCTTATCAACATCTTTTTCTTTTCGTATCTCGTTCCAACTAATTTTTTCTTCATCTTTTTAAGCTTGGGATATTTTGATATGAAATGTTCAGGTTTGTTGCACTCGTAACAAAAATTGTACCTTCTGGTCATCTATCTCTTGTAATGTTCTTAGAACCAGATCCAAGATGTCTGGTCTTGAACATTGTGCCTTTTCTTTTTCTCCATAATGTTTGAAGATTTCTTATGATGAATGAAAGCTCCTCCTCATCGTTCTCGTCCATGGAGTCATGTTCATCACCTGACTCCTTAGAGGATTCTTCTATTTGGAGAGCCTTGGTAGGTGTTTTCTTGATAGCTTTAAGCGCGATGCTTTTCTTCTTCTTGGTGAAGCCATTTTGAAGAAGCTCGAGCTCATGAACTTCTAGTATCCCTACCAACTCTTCTAGACTCATCCCGTCTAAATTATTTGACGTACGTATAATTGTGACATGAGGTTTCCATTACTTGGGAAGACTTCGTAGAATATTGTCAATGTGATCGAAGTTTTCATATGACTTTTCCAAGGATTTCAGCTCGTTTAACATCGTTTGGAATCTACTGAACATGCTTTGAATGTTTTCATTTTCAAGCATAGAAAACAATTCATATTGTTTTGTCAAAAAGCTTAGCTTATTCCTTTTCACTTCATTTGATCTTTCGTACGTGATGACCAAGGTGTTCCAAATTTCTTTTGCTCCATGGTAAGCGTGAATCTTCAATTATTTTTCTTCTGAGAGAGCACACATAAAAAAGTTGCAAGCTTTAGAATTTAACAAGTAACGCTGCTTTTGCTTGTCCGTCCATTTTCTTTTTGAGAGTGACTTTCTGTCTTCATCTACAGAAATGTAATTGCCGTTTTCCACCACGGCCCACATATTGATATGACATGATTCAAAGAATGTAATCATTCTTTGTTTTCAATAGTCGAACTTCTTGCCCTTGAAGAGAGGAGGACGATTGACAACGTATCTTTTGTTTTCCATTCCTTAGGATTGTTTCCTTGAGTCTTGCTAAGAACTAACCCCGCGAGGTTAGCTTTGATACCAATTGAAGTACCTGAAAAACACTAGAAGGGGGGTTGAATAGTATTTTTGGAAAATGTTTTTTGCAACCCTTCTTATATGAGACATTATCAAGCGTGTGAAATATTCTTTTGAAAGCTTAGACGCTCGACTTGAAATATATTGATATACTTTGATAAAGTTATCGTGCTATTCAAAATGTTTCTACTACAATGTTTTTTAAGAACTTCCTTTAAAGAGAAATGATCGTTTAACTTGAAAGTTCTTGTATTTTGAAATATAAAGCTCAATTGTAGGTTTTTCAAAAAAGATTGTTTAGTAAAGAGAAGAAAAAATAACACAAGAGAGTTTATACTGGTTCACTTCAACTAAGTTACGTCCAGTCTCCTCCGCAGAGGGTTCCACTATAATCTTCACACAATTACAAATGAGTATTAGCACCACTCTTGGTACTCAACTACCTCGCCAAGATTTCCTCTGACTATTAGCACCACTTCTGGTACTCAACACCCTGCCGAGATTTTCTTTGAGTATTCGCACCACTCTTGGTACCCAAATCCCCGCCTATATTTCCTTTGAGTATTCGAAGCACTCTTGGTACTAGACTACC
This sequence comes from Vigna umbellata, assembly GCF_029865625.1. Classification (NCBI taxonomy): domain Eukaryota; kingdom Viridiplantae; phylum Streptophyta; class Magnoliopsida; order Fabales; family Fabaceae; genus Vigna; species Vigna umbellata. The sequence continues at coordinate 17,170,940 of NC_142173.1, read as the reverse complement.
ACGCCTAGATTCCTCAACTAAAAAGAGCTCAGTTGTAAGTATTTTAATTTTCTTCAGAATTGCAATCAATGATTGCTTACAAGTAGTTTATACTAAATCTCTCTACTAGAGGATTTGATTACAATACAATGCAAGCTAAACACTCGCAGGTGTTTCTCTCTACTCTCTTACAGGAGTAAGAAATTTGATGCTTAAGCTCGGGAGTATTTCTTTGTTTTCTTCTCTTCTCTTCTCTTTTCTTCAGCTCTGATGTATTATTTTCTTTGAGCTTTTTTGTCTCTTTCTTAAGGATGGATATGTCGTTGTAAGCTTTTCTTTTTGCTCTTCGGTTATCCTCTTTTCTATCATCTTGATTTTCTTCTTGAGAGATCTTCTATTTATAAACTTCATGAGTATTTGTCCGTTAGACTGAGTTTGAAGTTTGTAGCCTTGATACTTGTGTTTTCTCTTTTTTCTTTTCACAGCAGTCGTTATGTAAGTCAACTTTGTCAAAGGAGACATGCTTTTTCAGTCCTTTGCTTGAAGTAGGTTATACGATCTTTTTAGACTTTGCTTCACGAGATGAACATTCCGTGATTATCTTCTTTGTCTCTATCGTCCAAATTTTAATATTTGATCTGTAGCATTGTGGAAGCGTGTAGAATAAATTTTCTGCAAAATTAGAGTAATCTGTGCATGCAACATATATGACTTTTCTTATTACTTTTGTTGTGATTGAACGTTGAACATTTAATGTCATTTAATGCTTGCTTAGAACAACAAAATGAGTTTTTATTTCCTATAGTTAGGTAGCATTTTACATTTAAGTTCTTTTAATCGAAGGTACCAAGCGTATATAAGTACTTCATCATGGGATGAGGTATTTATTAATTGCATGGTATCATCTGACCAAGTAAACGCTTCTTCGTTTTTTTAATACCAATAACATTTAACTTGTTTAGGTTTTCTTATGTTTTTGATAATTACATCTTTTAATGTTTTTGTCAAAAACTGTCTCGACTTGTTTTTGTTAGCATTATTTTAAATATAAAATAAATATTATAGCATTTTCAGTTCCTATTTTTAAGGAACATAAAGTGGTCCATTAAGCCATTATTTTTATGCTTTTAACTGCATAGAGGTTATAGAGCAGTTATTAATTTTTAAACGTAAAGCCCATTTATTTTGAAACCTGTGATGGCCAGACTTTATATAAGGGAATGGGTTACTCTCAGTTTTGATCACTAAGCCTACTCCTCTATTCAGAAAAACACACCATCGAGTTTGAGTGAGTCAAGGTTTAGAAAATAAAGCTGTCTGTGGTTAGATTTACAAAATTGCAATGGCAGGAGGTACGCACATTATTCTTTCATTTTCGCTTCCGCTGTTTTTGATTAGAATGTGTTACTGTGATGTTAATATAACATGTTTAGGTCAATTTCATACTCTGCGATTTTATCATTTGGTATCAGAGCTATTTTTCCTCTGCCTTGTTTGGTTCACTCCTTTGCGTATTGTGTTTTTAATTTTATTAATTGTTTTGAAACTGGAGAAAGAAGAAATCTTCTGTGAAATTTTCTGTGAAATTTTGATGCTAAAACCCTCACATATTATTGGGTTCATGCTTGTTGGAACCATACTGGAGGTTGAAGATGATTGAAACGACATTTGTTTTGCGTTTCATTTTGGGCATCTTTCAGAAAAATATATTCAGTTTTTATTTTTCCTTCTTTATCTGTTGTACACATACGTGATGAAGGTACGCTGCTTGCTCTGGTATGTACGCTTCTGGTTTTATCTCCTCTGCTTTGTTTTCATTCTGCACATAAATATATAATGTTTTCTGTTATGCATATAATATATAATATATATAATATATATAATATATATAGTACGAAAGTTGCATTGCCTTTTTCGGTGCTTTTCTGGTATAGCACGTTTGCATATATATTATATATGTTAGTTACTTTTGTGATAAGCTCCAGTTTTACACACGCTATTAAGTTTATTCGGTGCGTGTTAGTATAATATTTAAATTTTTTTTTTGAATATTATATATTTATAATATAATTCTTATATTTAGATTAAATATAAGACCTAAAGATAATTTAATGTTTAGTGATAAATATAATTTTTAATAATTAGAGAGTAGCCACAGCATCTTTAATTAATTAAATTATATTATAAAGATCACGTTATTGAAACATTAATTGTAATTAATTATATATAATGTGATGAAATATACCCACAGGATTTTCCTTACATTTGTATAATTAATTAGGATAAAATATTTATTATAATTCTTAAATTTCCCACAGGAATTAGGAATGTGATATAATTTAATAGTTTTATCATAAGGTTAAATGAGTCTAATTGAGTAAGACTTTAGCCCACAGGCAAGTTTTATGTTAATAGACTTATTGGTAAAGACATGTTTTACATTGGTAAAACATGATATTTATTTTAGTCTCAAATTTTGATAATGAACATGAAAATTTTGAATTTGCAGTTTCTCAATCTGTGAATATTTCTGATATCAAGTGTGGTATTCCCGAATTGAAAGGAGATAATTATAAGATTTGGAAGGAGAGAATTCTTCTTCATTTAGGCTGGATGGACATAGATTATGCTATTAGAAAACCTGAACCACCGGGTATTACTGAGACTAGCAATTCAGATGCCATTGAACTTTATGAAAAATGGGAGAGGTCAAATCGTCTCTCCGTAACGTTCATAAAAACCAATATTTCCGCTGGAATCCGGGGTTCGGTTGATCAGTATGAGAATGTCAAGGATTTACTGAAGGCTATTGATGAGCAGTTTACGACATCTGACAAATCTCTTGCCAGTACTCTTATAATGCAGTTTTCATCCTTAAAGCTCACTGGAATTAGAGGAGTGCGTGATCATATCATGCGCATAAGGGACATTGTGGCTCAACTGAAAGCTTTGGAAGTTACCATGTCTGATTCTTTCCTAGTGCACTATATTTTGTGCACTTTGCCTCACCATTATGCTCCCTTTAAAATCTCTTACAACACACATAAGGACAAGTGGTCGATTAATGAATTATTGACTATGTGTGTTCAAGAAGAAGAAAGGCTATTGATGGAAGAAGGGGAGAAGGTGAACTTGACTACTTCATTTAAGAATAAGAAGAACCAAGTTAATAAGAAGGGAAAGATTCCTGCTCAGCCAGTTATTAAGAAGGAGTCCAGATGTTTCTTTTGTAAAAAGAAGGGACACATGAAGAAGGAATGTCAAAAGTTTAAGGATTGGCTTGAAAAGAAAGGTAACTTGTTTGCTTTTGTCTGTTATGAATCTAATTTGACTAGTTTTAATCATAACACATGGTGGATTGATTCTGGTTCTACAATCCATGTTTCTAATACCTTGCAGGGTATGGAAAACCTAAGGAAACCGATGGGAAGTGAGCAACACATCTATTCAGGAAGCAAGATGAGTTCACATGTTGAAGCCATTGGGACGTGCAATTTAGTTTTAAGCAGTGGTTTTGTTTTATGTTTAGAAAAGACCTTTTATGTTCCTAGTTTTAGCAAGAACTTGATTTCTATTTCACAACTTGCACCTTTGGGTTTTTCATTTAATTTTATGGATTCTGGTTTTACTTTATTGAATAAATCCAAAGTTATTGGCTTTGGGGAATTACACGATGGTCTTTACTTTATTAAATTGCAAAACAACGCTGCTTATAGTTCTATGCATGTTTCCGCTGGGTTAAAAAGATGTGTTATGAATGAGGATTCTTCTGTTTTATGGCACCGAAGATTGGGACATATCTCCATTGAGAGAATTAAGCGATTAGTAAATGAAGGAGTACTTAGTACTTTGGATTTTACTGATTTTGAGACTTGCGTGGATTGCATTAAGGGTAAGCAAACTAACAAGTCCAAAAGAGGTGCTAAGAGGAGTTCAAATTTACTAGAAATTATTCATACAGATATTTGTTGTCCGGATATGGATGCAAGTAGTCCGAAATACTTTATCACCTTTATAGATGATTACTCACGATACATGTATCTGTACTTACTTCGTTCTAAGGATGAAGCCTTAGATGCCTTTAAAGTTTTTAAGGTTGAAGTAGAATTGCAATGCGGAAAGAAAATTAAGATTGTGAGATCAGATAGAGGTGGAGAGTACTACGGTAGATACACGGAGAATGGACAAGCACCTGGTCCGTTTGCTAGATTTCTTCAAGAACATGGGATTGTTGCCCAATATACCATGCCTGGCTCTCCAGATCAGAATGGTGTAGCAGAAAGAAGAAATCGAACCTTGATGGATATGGTGAGAAGTATGAGAAGTAATTCAAAACTTCCTCAGTTCTTGTGGACTGAAGCACTTAAGACGGCTGTGTATATAGTAAATCGGGTCCCAACTAAGGCTGTTTTAAAAACACCTTTTGAGTTATTCAAAGGTTGGAAACCTAGTTTGCGACATGTACGCGTTTGGGGATGTCCGTCTGAAGTAAGAATTTATAATCCACAAGAGAAGAAACTAGACCCAAGGACTATTAGTGGGTATTTCATTGGATATGCTGAAAAGTCCAAAGGGTATAGATTCTATTGTCCAAACCATAACACTAGGATTGTGGAATCAAGAAATGCAAAGTTTCTTGAAAATGACTTGATTAGTGGGAGTGATTTAAATCAAGACGTTGATCTTGAAAAAGATCACTATGAAGCTCAAACCTCTCAATCAAATGAAAGATTGGTAGTCATTCACGCTCCTTCAGTTCAAAAGCGTATTGAACAATCAATAATTGATGTTCCACAAATTGCTGAAAATGATAATATAGATCAAGTTGTTAACGAGGAGCAACAAGTAAATGTTGAACAACAAGTTTCTCATCAAGATGTTGACACAACATTAAGAAGATCTACTAGAATCAGAAGACCAGCAGTTTCTAGTGATTATGAAGTGTATTTACAAGAATCGGATTACAACATTGGAGCCGAAAATGATCCTGAAACGTTTTCACAAGCCATGAGTTCTAAAGAATCAAACCTATGGTATGATGCCATGAAAGACGAGATGGATTCTATGGCATCCAACAAAGTCTGGGATCTCGTTCAGTTGCCTGATGGTGTAAAATCCATTGGATGTAGATGGGTCTTTAAAACCAAGAAAGACTCACAAGGCAACATTGAGAGACATAAGGCAAGACTTGTTGCCAAAGGATTCACTCAAAGAGAAGGAATTGACTACAGAGAGACTTTTTCTCCTGTATCTAAGAAAGATTCCTTCCGAGTAATTATGGCATTAGTAGCTCATTTTGATTTTGAGTTACATCAAATGGATGTGAAAACAGCATTCCTTAATGGTGATCTAGAGGAAGAGGTTTACATGAAACAACCTGAAGGATTCTTTTCTAAAGACAGTGAACACTTGGTATGTAAGCTTAATAAATCCATCTATGGATTAAAACAAGCCTCCCGCCAATGGTATTTAAAATTTCATGATGTTATCACTTCATTCGGTTTTGAAGAAAACATCATGGATCAATGTATATACCAAAAGGTCAGTGGGAGTAAGATTTGTTTCCTTGTTTTATATGTGGATGACATTTTGCTTGCAACCAACGACAAGGGTATGCTATATGAAGTGAAACAATTTCTCTCAAATAACTTTGACATGAAGGATATGGGAGAGGCATCTTATGTCATCGGCATTAAGATTCATAGGGAAAGATCTCGAGGCATTTTGGGTTTGTCTCAAGAGACCTATATCAACAAAGTTTTAGAGAGGTTTAATATGAAGAATTGTTCACCAAGTGTAGCTCCCATTGTAAAGGGTGACAAACTTGAATTAAGTCAATGTCCGAAAAATGATCTTGAGCGGGAACAGATGAAAAATATTCCATATGCTTCAGCTGTCGGAAGTCTTATGTATGCTCAAGTTTGTACTAGACCTGACATTGCATTTGCAGTTGGAGTTTTAGGAAGATATCAGAGTAATCCAGGTGTTGACCACTGGAAAGCTGCAAAGAAAGTAATGAGATATCTTCAAGGAACAAAAGATTTCATGCTCATGTATAGACGAACTGCTAATTTAGAAGTGATTGGCTACTCCGATTCAGACTATGCTGGCTGCGTTGATTCACGAAAATCAACGTCTGGTTACATTTTTATGTTAGCTGATGGAGCAGTATCTTGGAGTAGCAAAAAGCAGACCTTGACTGCTACTTCTACTATGGAAGCTGAATTCGTTTCTTGTTTTGAGGCTTCTTCACATGGTGTATGGTTGAAGAGTTTTATATCTGGGCTTAGAGTTGTGGACTCAATTGCTAGGCCACTGAAGTTGTACTGTGATAACTCTGCTGCTGTTTTCATGGCTAAGAATAATAAAAGTGGAAGTCGAAGTAAGCACATCGACATTAAATATCTGGCCATAAGAGAACGTGTTAAAGAAAAGAAAGTGGTTATTGAGCACGTTAGCACTGAGTTGATGATTGCTGATCCTTTAACTAAAGGCATGCCACCAAAGAATTTTAAGGATCATGTAACGCGAATGGGACTTGGTTCCATGACGTGACAATCATTGTAAGTACTTTCATTTTGATAAAACTCTTATTCAGTTTGATGTTTTTCTCATATGTTTTTGTGCACATTTATTTTGAGAAGATATCATTTAGTTTTGATCTAGCATAAACATATGGTTTATGCATTAAGTTGAGAGCTAATGTTGAGAGAAATATATATTGTGGTACATGGAAGATAACACTCACTATCAGAGGACCTATCGCCATGACTCGTATATATTCTGTCACTTGTTGTGGTTAATAATTGGATAAATGGACCAAGTGGGAGAATGTTAGCATTATTTTAAATATAAAATAAATATTATAGCATTTTCAGTTCCTATTTTTAAGGAACATAAAGTGGTCCATTAAGCCATTATTTTTATGCTTTTAACTGCATAGAGGTTATAGAGCAGTTATTAATTTTTAAACGTAAAGCCCATTTATTTTGAAACCTGTGATGGCCAGACTTTATATAAGGGAATGGGTTACTCTCAGTTTTGATCACTAAGCCTACTCCTCTATTCAGAAAAACACACCATCGAGTTTGAGTGAGTCAAGGTTTAGAAAATAAAGCTGTCTGTGGTTAGATTTACAAAATTGCAATGGCAGGAGGTACGCACATTATTCTTTCATTTTCGCTTCCGCTGTTTTTGATTAGAATGTGTTACTGTGATGTTAATATAACATGTTTAGGTCAATTTCATACTCTGCGATTTTATCAGTTTTTGTTTTTGATAGAAGCCGAATACCTAATACAGGTATTTTAAGCATTTAGCTTTTAACTCAATTCTCTCTTAGACGATTTTAGTTAAGACATCGTCTAGTCATGCGTCTGGGTATTTTAGCCTAACTGTTTTTCTAATTCTGAGGACCTAAGTGTTTTCTTATGTTCTTCTAGGTTTGAGGTTCAGGTTCTAGTTTTTTTTTTTGTTTTGGTTATAAGTCTTATGTTTTTACCCTAGGTTGTTTTTTGGTTATTAATCCGTTTTAATGTTATTTGATTAAACTTTAAAACATGAGATCGTTTGTTTGTTATAAACAATTTTGTCTTTAATAACTATACTTATTTTACTGAAAATACCATTCATGATTTATTAATACATGTATATGAATGAAAAGATTCATATAAACACGTAAGTACAAAAGAACACATAGTTATCAGATATCAATAACCTAATCAAGGCTAGGTCTTTGCACCCCAACAACATGTACACAATTCCTTACCACTCAGCCAACTCATTTTTATTGGTTATATTTTAATGCAAATAAATAATATTTCACATCACATAAGACTTATTCATGCGACTTTTATCCTATCACAACAAATTCTCACTAATTAACCACTTATACTTAAAGAAATTTTTATTTCATTAACCAAAGATACTAACTTATACATAAAATTGTACTAATTTTCCATATCTTACACTCTACACACATACTAATCAAAATTACCCTTCAGTAGAATTAACAAAACTCTATGAAATATTCATGATAACATATTTGATTATTTAATCTCTCTCGCGGTTTTAATTACATGTTACAAATTTAATTTATTTTTATTTAAAGTCTCAATATAATTAGTTAAAAATCACTTTACGTTCATTTCGCTTTTAGTACTACATAATAAATATTAATTATTTGTTTTGTTAAGTTTTAATTTTCTTAAAACTTGTAATTTCTCCTAAATAAAAATGTTACTCACGTTACATATTTATTTAAATTATCAATATTCGCGTGTGTATATATATATATATATATATATATATATATATATTATTTAAAGACGAAATATTTATTACTAGAAGAATAAGATAAATTTGAGTCTTACCTGTTAAATATTAAATAATTTTGACACTCAGTAACTTTTATTCATGGTTTAGGGTTTGTTTTGATATCAAATTAAAAAAATATTTCTTTCTCATTTAATTAGCTATTTAATACACGAAGATTTTTAGTTTTTACTTAATCTTCAAATTTCTTTAATTAACATTAATTACAACCAGATATTTACAAATAATCAATTAAATGATATTCTATTATTTTTAAAAGTAAAATAACCCTTCCTTAAATATTTTAAAAAAATTATATTTCATATTTTTTTCATGGTAGTTTTTCTTTTTATTACTGTAACAGTTAACAAAACAGTGTTTATATCAATTGTCAACCAAGTGTTAACTTAAGCTTGAATATTTTAATTTTAAAGGAATAATTTTAAAATATTTTAATTATAAATCTTTTTGGTTTAATTTTTTTAATATTTTGTTTAAATGAACTATATTTCAAATATCAAGTTTTAATAGGATAAGTTACGTTTCATTATAACCTCTTTATATTTATTCGTGGAAACACCAGTGCCTAAGGCTATGTTTACTTTTTTAATAAAAAGCAAATTATTAAAATAAAAATATTAATAAATATATATATGTTCATAAAATGTAATTATAAAATAAATTAATTTTATAATCTTATTGTGGGTAGTTTTTTTTAGGAATGTTAACGAAAGTAAACAAAATAATAAAATAATAAGAACTTGTGTGTAAAAAAAATTATAAAAGATTCTATTTATTGATAGTATAGATTTTAAAATTAAAATCTTAATATCAATTATTTGTTAGTTTTAAATGTTTAATGTAAAGAAAGATGTGGATACAAAGTTACAAGACTCTATCAACAAATTTAAATCTTGTTTAACAATTTGCAGAAGTTAAATTCTTTAATATATTTCTATAACTTTTTTAATGAATAATATTATTTTTTTATGAAGTGCTTTAAATTATCTAAGTGTAATTATCTCTATTTCTTTTATTTAAACATCTAATTTATATATATATATATATATATATATATATATATATATATATATATAAATATAATATAATATAGAGTTAGAATCTATAAATATAGTATGTGCATTAATTTTTTTAACGGTGTAAATTGATAATAATCAAATTTGAATAAGATTCATTAAGAATAACTTAACTTTTTTTTATTCACTTTAGGAGATGAGTTAATGATTTCTAATTATTTATGTAATTTAGAGTGTGAGTTTTAAGTTTCTCATAAATTTTAGATAGTTTATAATGTTCTAATTTAATAGTTATATTACATTAGTTATATCAAAACGCATGTATACATATAGATGATTTTTTCAAAATAAATTTACATTCACCCGAAACACACAAATACACACTAACATTTTACAATAATTTTTGGCAAAACACTCTTGACTCAGTCACACACACATCTATATTAGATTTTAGCAAAATCCCAAACTTTACTTGACCACAAATTCACAATAGATTTTGGAAAAATTATACTCTATCCCACTTACAAGTGTAAATCTATGTCTAGATTTTACATTTAATTTCGAAATTTTGATGGAATTCTTATGTTTAAATGATTGATTTGAATAATAGTAACAAGTGGACTTTATGAGTTTGGAAATTAAAATGTCTTAAAAAATGATTTTTGGTTGCATAAGTTATTTTTGAATATTTTAATGTTTATTGATGCATTTGAAGTTAAAGTTTAATTCATTCAGAGTATGAAATTAAATTGTTCGAGTTACAAAATAAAGCAAAAATTAGTAAATTTTGGAAAGAAATTTACAAGGAGGAGGTGAATGCACCCTAAATTTTCACTTATACACTCTCCTTTCCCAAATGGGTCACATACAAAGTCTTTTCTACACCCCTGATTTCGCTATTCACACCCTTCTTACCACTAACAAATTAGATCTTCTAAGATTTTGCCACGAGAAATCAAGCCAATCAAAAACTGACACATGGCAGAATCCTTTACTAAGAAAATTGGCCAACGAGATGTGGCCACGTCATAATCTTCAACCCCTTACCACCCAAAACCCTGGCCACCATCAAAATAATCAGCCACCAAAGAAACCATTGTGAAATCCTCTATTAACGATGACGATCACCTAACCAGAACCACCACCTCGCGTCCTCGCACACTATAAGCCACCATGACAAGACCAAGTTCGCATAACGCAACCTTCAACCAAAGATCCGCAAAAAAAAACACCATGAATGGTGAAGGAAACCTTGCTTTTCCACAACATCCAAACCAACAACCATGACGAAACTCATCATGTGATAATGGTAATTCTTACCATTATCTGAGATTCATTTTAAAGACAAAATCAACTCCCCTTTAGCTTGAAACTTGCTTAATCATCTCTGTTATCTTACTTTTGTAAATAATTGTAGTTAGGTTACACTTAGGAGATATCATCACTAATTTCCTTATTTTGTAGGTTAATTCTATGCATTGGAAGAACCTCAATCAAATCAAGGCGCTGAAACCCAGGAAAAGCACCAAGAGCATTAAAAGCATGATCTCATGAAGCTAAGATCACACCTGGGCGCCCCTCCAACGGTGCTGAGCGCCATTTACCTTACAAAGACCACGTTTGGGAGCCCCATCTAGGGCGTTGAGCACCATTTGATGCACAAAGTTGGCGCCTGGGCGCCAATGCTAGGGCGTTGAGCACTATCTAGTTTTGTAGAATTGATGCATGAGCACCCTTCTGTTTAAGTGCTGAGCGCGACTGATCGGGATCGTACCTGAATCAAATTAATATGCAATTAAAGTGTAGTATAAACTAGGAAGTGACTCCTAGGTCGTCTCTCAAGGACCAAATTGTGATTCAGGCAATAGAATTTAATACGTGGTGGGGGTGGTTTTTGGACAGTTTCTTGAAGTGAAATGAACAAAATAAAACACGAAATCAATCACTAATTTGAAAATGGTTGGTCACTAGCTGAATTACAATGCGTCCAATCACAGATTAACAACAATTACACACTACTCTAACCCCTAATCCAACATGAACTAACCAACTAAGCGAAGACTAACCATGCTTTCATACAAGCGAATTAAGCAAATGCAATACTCCCATTTAATCATGTCCACGCTGCCACAGATTAAGCAAATGCGATTTAATAGACTAATTGAAGATTAAATACAATTAGGAAATAAAACGTGTACCTAATTGCAAGCACATAACATAATTAAATATGGAGCAAGGTTAGAAGAGCAAAATCACCATGATAGACCAACAATCTCAAGGAAAAACGTTGTAATCTCACTAAGACCAACCAATCACACTTAACCTACCATTAAAGTAGAATTAAACACAATAGAATGAAATTCAAACATTAAACATGAAGCAACAACTAAATTGGAATGAAATTTGCACAAGCAAAAGGGGAAAACGAAAGTAAATTGCAAAACGAAATTGAACCTGAATTGAGTGCAACGAACATAAATGAAAATTGAAAGAAAATTGGAATTGCAAAGAACATCAAATAGAAACAAAATTCAATATCAAACATAAACGAAATTGATGCATATGCAAACAGAAATGAACTTCAAATGGATTGCAATGAGATTAGAAAGCGAATTCAATACATAGAAGAGAAAGAAAACAAAAACAAACCTAAACCCCAAAGTGAGGGTAGCGGGTGGAAAACATCCCAATGCTAGGAAAACCAAAGGAAAACGAAAAATGAGGGAAAGGAGAGGAACCTAAAATCTGATTTGGGGCTTTAAAAACTCCTATGAACAAAAATGCCCTTCAAATGAGCTTCTCCTTCTTTGACCAAATATAGGCTCAAAAGTCAAATCTGGTCCAAAATGAAAATAATTACAATTACAAACGAAATAAAGTGATGTGGCAGCCCTTTTGAAGCCCTAATAATAATTCCAAAATTGTCCTACAATTAATAATGAGAATAATTAGATTCAAATAATCCAAATTAATTAAAAATATGAATTACTGATCAAATTAAGCCCAATTAACGAAACTAAGAAAATGAAGGACAATAAAGCATAATTGACTAATTAAATTCGTTGCGAAAAGCTAAGTCAAGAGTACAAAATAATGATTCATCAGCGAATTTTGCAAATGTGGCATTCTTGACCTATTTGATGCTTACATGCAACGAGAGTGCCATCTTTTGGGCGGTTGAAGCATAGAAACACCTTATTAGAGCACTTGGAGTGAGCTTGGGTGTGTGGGAACTCTCTCTTCCTCTTCCTTGGGTCTCCACCTCTTCCATTTTCTTCCATTGTAAGCTTGAGCTCTCCATGACAATGGAGAGGTAACTTCATTTTGTTGGGGGATTGATGTAACTAGTGAACTTCATGTACATGAATATACTTTGAATATATATATTGCTTCTGTCATTGAATGCTAGTAACCTTGTTCCTATACTAAATGCTTGTTATGGTTTGGCCACTCATAACTTGATTTTTTGGGTTTGTTTGACTTTGGAAAATTTCTCATGAACCTTGACTTGGAATAAGCTACCTAAAGAAACTTATATCTAGGAATAGAGCTTGGACCTTTAGTTGTCATAAATCTCTTTTCTTAATGCAGAGTTACTTATTAGAGTTTTCAAGGGATTGATAAAGACAAAATAGTTATCAAAGCATGATAAACAATCAAAGCACAAAATAAATAAAAGAATGATATTTACACATATAAACATACTACATTTGCATGAATGTGTATAGTTTTATGCATGAAATTCTAAGAATTTGGAGATTCCCCCTGATTTTTTGTTATCGTATTCTATCCTACTGTCTGGTGTACTTCCCTTGAGTACATGCTCCTAGTTGTCGACGCGTCTATCTTTATTCTTCACCTTATTTGATAAACATCAAAAGGGAAGGAGAGAGAGAACATCAATGCCTCAATAGAGGAGAGGATTGCTCCTAAACGTCATTGCTGACATATCATGTTAGAACATGACGATGATGTAGGCAACATGTATTGGAACAAAAGAAAAAAGGAGGAAGAGAAGGAGCATGAGGGGAAATGGAAGAGAAAGAGTGGAGGTCGGGTAATGCAAGGTCCGGTCGTCAAGGGTGAAGGTTAGGTGGAAGAACTACCTCCGTAAGGTAGGTAAGTTTTGAATATGCAGATAAGAAGGAATGGACACTAGTGAATAAAAGGCCTTTAACGTCACCCTTTAGAGGTCTGACCCTCGAATATCCAACGTAAAAAATGACTGTGGCATTTTTTGTACTAAAACAACCATATAGACGTCTGTTCTGGAGGGAACATACGTCTAAAGACATATAGACGTCTGATATGGGGGAACAAACTTCTATATACTCATTTTTGAAATCTAAAAAGTCACTTTTTAACTCCATTTAGATGTCCCATCCCGCCAATCCGACTTCTAAACCCCTTTAGACGTCTAATGTGGGGGGAACCGACTTCTATATACTCATTTTTGAAATCTAAAAAGTTGCTTTTTAACTCCATTTAGACGTTCGATCTCGCTAATCCGACTTTTAAAGACCTTTAGACGTCTGATGTGGGGGGAACCGACTTCTATATACTCATTTTTGAAATCTAAAAAGTCACTTTTTAACTCCATTTAGACGTCCGATCCCGCAAATTTGACTTCTAAAGACATTTAGATGTTTGATGTAGGGGAATTGACTTCTATATACTCATTTTTGAAATCTAAAACGTCACTTTTTAACTCCATTTAGACGTCCGATCCCGCAAATCCGACTTCTAAAGACCTTTAGACGTCTGATGTGGGGGGAACCGACTTTTATATACTTAATTTGAAATCTAAAAAGTCACTTTTTAACTTTATTTAGACGTCCAATCCTGCCAATCCGACTTCTAAAGCCCTTTAGACGTCTGATGTGGGGGAACCGACTTCTATATGGCTGCATTAAAACATCGCGAACGCGAGGCAACATTTACGCGCACTCACTTTTCATCATCTTCCTCGCGTTTTCTCTACACGGGCTACAGTTTTTCAGGTTCGTTTTCTCACTTTTGCACTGTTTAAAATTAATTTTACTCCAATTACATTACTCTTTGATGCATTATCTTTCATTTGAACCGATTAAAATGTGTTTTCGTTGGGTTTTGGTGCAGTTTTGCTCGTGTCCTTGGGCGACGTTCTTGGGCAGCGATTTCTTGCGTTTTGCACTCCTCCAATTCCCTCCACTACGTTTTTAAAACCATCCAATACAAAAAACGTATAATACATTCTCTTCAACTAAAATATAAAGTTGTAAACTCGAATCACCATGAGCCAGGAGCAACCTGAGAGGCCTCAAGCGTAAAAAGATCCAATCAAATACAACAACGTTTTAGACGTCTGATCTATAGTGTTAGACATCTATATAGACGTATGACCTGTATGGATCGGACGTCTATATAGACGTCCAACCTATAGGGTTCAACGTCTCATTAACGCCACCCATATAGACGTCGGGCAGCGATCAAACGTTAAAACCCCAAAATAACAGACGTCTAAAACTCTTTCTGCACTAGTGGGAAGAACTAAATTTTGGTTAGATGGTGTTTCAAAACTCTATGGTGCTCAATCTATATGCGTGTGAGATCTTTTGTCTAATGTGTTTATTCTATCATGTATGGAGTGATATAATGCTTTTGTATTCAATTGTATTTAGTGCTTGTTTTCTCGGCTATTATGTATTAGATTGAATAAGAGTGTTTTAATGATTCATGTTTGTAAGGGGGATGCTAAACTGGTCTTAAATTAAGGAAAATTGAGATTATTGGTTTTGTATCACCTTGTGTTTCTTGCATTGGCTTAAAATTTTATTGGTTCATGCGTTAATTGGTTGGATGCATCATTTCCCTTATTGTTGCGGTCAAATTGTGGTGATCACCTGATAAATTGGTTGTACTTGAATTGCTGACGTGAATTGAACATACATTGCTTGAAATATATGGTTATGATGTTATTTCTTGAGATACAAGTTGTGAAGACAGGGTCAGTAGTTAGATTTCGACCAATTCTATAAAGTAATAGACTCTAAATTGTTTTCTCTGTAGTAAAAAATTGGTTGAAAATGTTTGGTCTGATGAGTGTCTCTCTCATGCTTGCTGGCCTTGGTTCGAATTTTTTTTGCACTAGTGTCGAATTAAGCGTAACTTGGTGGTTAATTAAAATTCTATTTTATGTGAATGGTTTGAATATGTTACGATTGATTATCTTGGTTGAAGTGTAACAATGTTTTAGAATACTTGGAATTACATGATGATGAAATGTTAAGTTGGGTTATATTTGAGTATGTATTTTATTAATGTTATTATCTTATTCTTTATTTTGATATGTTCTTGGTAATCCAATGTGTGTTTGATTCTATTAATCACTTGAAATGCGTATAAAAGTCATAATGATGATGTGTTATTAGTTGATTAACTGGTATAATTAATGTTGAGAATGTATATGTGAAATGTGGTCATTGGTCATGAAAAATATGTAATTCAAAATGATAATGGACAAGGGTGAATGTAAGTAGTATGTCAAACTATGTGGCTGACGTGTTCTTACGTGTTACAATATAAATGGTGATAGGCTCCTCCTGAAACTAAGTTGGACCAAAACATGAAGATAAGGGGTATGGCTCATAGCCTTTGGTATAGCCTTCTCTTTCACCTATAAAAGGAGAGGCACCCCTTTGTATAATTTGGAGAACTTGATTGAATATAGTGAAACCTTTGCCAAAATTACAAGCCTCACTTTTCTTGAGTTCTCATTAGGATTTGTCTTCTACCTTGACTTCTTCTTCCTTTATCCTTCAAGGTTGGCCCAACCTCCTTCAAGGAAACTTCATTGAATCTGCAAACATCAAGCACCTTCATTTCTTCATCAATTGTTTCCGCTAAATCATCTTTTCATGATGGAGCTTCATCACTTGTTGAAGGGGCATTCTCCATCAGAAGGTGTCTCCAAAGTATACTAAAACCCTAAAATGATATATTGCACTAACCCTTAAATATCCTATCTTGGTGAAGGAGAGCTTGACATGTGGAACTCTATCTTTTAGAAAAACTCTCCACTCAAGTATCACTTTAGCAAAAGTTTCCCACTAGAAAAATGATACATGGTTATTACCTCTGTAAGAAAACTCTCCACTAAGAGCTTTCCATGTGGAAAGCCACTTTAGTAAAAGTTCTCCACTAGAAAAATGACACATGACCACTATCTTTGTGAATAGCATGCACTTTCTTATTAATAAACACCTCGCAATACCACATCACATTTTTTTACATTAAATTTTTTCCAGGTATTACAAGCGACAACAACTTCAACTATTTAATGAAGGTGTAGCCGTGGATGAAGGAGTTGTGGTGGCCTCACACGTAGATTAATATAGGAGATGTCCTTAGGGTTTCAACATTTGTACATGCTGCCGAAGCCTTCCACTCTAACAACAAAGAGTTCGTTGAAGTTATTGGTAGCTTCCGCGACTTATTGTACATGATGGACGCCTATTGTACTTACGGAGTTGAGCATACACTGTGAAATGAGCTCCACATACTTATTCCCTTTTTTATGTGTCAAATGGGTTTCCTTTCACCCTCCGCATGGATGGATAGTAATGTGCCTGCAAAAAACACTCTTACACTCAAGTTAGCAGGGTTCACCAGATAGCAATTGATGTCAGAAAAATGAACATAAATTATTTACTTAGATGAATATACTATTTATAAGATAATTATGGATTTGTGGTCCTCACCTATATGGGTCTCGGTGAGCCATAATAAGTCAATTATGTGATTCAAAATATGCTAAATTAAAGAATAATACGTCATTAAAGTACGTAAAGTCAAATTAAACTTGACAAAAATAAATCTAGGATGACTGGATAACATAAGACCGACTTGTGACCCAGTAACATCATATCATATAAAATACAAATAAAATTTATTATATTAAATTGATAGGGACGGTTGTGCCCACGGTATTTGCGACTCAATATTAAAACTGAAAAAAAAGTCTTTTTGCGTGAGTGGAATGTTTCTAGTTTGCTTCCGTTGTTATCGTGCGCGCAAAAATTCAAAAGCTTCCATGTATAGCGCATGGTTCGAGAACACACGCATTACGGACACATTTCCGTCGGTTTTTTACTTTGTAACACCGTTTTCTTGTAGTGACTATTTTGTAAGTAAATGTATATAATTTATGTATTTTGTTATTATAAAATCCCAAATTTAATATTCATTAATGCATGTGGTTTAACAAGTGGCTCAACTTTTTCAATTAACGATCCATTAATTTAATATCCTAGCCAAGTCAATGATCAAAGTTTTGACGATTAAAACAAATTATTTTAAAACATTTTTTTCTTTTTGAAGAAAACTACAGTATTGAAAGAAAAGACAGAAGAAGGACTATATATAATTTATACACTGAGTGTGCAGCACCGTCATTAAGTTTACGATGAGCACTTGAAGCTAAGTCGTTTTCATTAGTCCACCAATAATTGCGGGGACAATGAAAATAATTAACCTGGAGCATAAATCAACTCACTAGCTAGCGTTTTCAAAAGTCAGATCAATTAGTTTTATCTCTTGCTTCAAATTTTTGATGTTATTTTTATAATGTTTTAGTTTGAACTTTTTCGAATTGATATAAATGAGATAGATTGGATTGCTTCACTGAATGATCAATTTATAATGGATTGAGCGAGATTAGGTTGACTCACTCAGTTTGAATTTTTCGTGTAGCTTTTTTAATATTCCCTTTTATGTAAAGTTTCAAATCAGTTAGTTTTATGTCTCTCTTTAAATTTTTCATGTTAATTTTTTAATGTTTTAGTTCAAATTTTTTTGACTTGTTAATAAATAGGTTGGATTGGATTGAAAGTGGTCAATCCATGATGAGTTGAAACATGTTAGATAAGTGATCCGTTTTGATAACACTAATTACCGATGAAATTTTATAACATTCACTTTTATGTAAAGTTCCAAATCATTCACACTCACCCATGTCCATCTTTTTAGCAGTGGTACTATACTAGAACAATTTTTCTCTAACTTGTTTTTTCTTGAAAAATTTGTCTCCTCCTTTTTTAAGCATGAACTCACATTGATGGTTCAACTACTATACTGTCGAGTAATAATTTGGTGTCCATCGTCATGGTCATGAGGAACACACACTTGAAAGAAATCTTAAACAAATTCAGGTTAGGAAAAATAAATGCTCTATAGTTGCACCTCTCACTCACTCCCTCTTACATTAAATAAGTCTCCCCAATTTGTTATACAACCAACAAGTTGTGCTGCTCGTGCTAACCATTCACAGTCATCGAAATTAAATATAAAATGAAGAACCATCATGATAAATATCGTGACAACAAATTAAGATTTAATTGTATTTTCAGTTTTTTTTTCAGATATTTTACCCGTGACATTTTTTAAATTATATTTTTAATTTAATTCAATATTATATAATCAACTTATAAAAGTTTACATTTTATATATGATAAATTCATTTTTTTATAATCGAAACAATACTTTTCAATATTAAAATAACGTATGATTTTAGTTTATTAGTTCTAGCTTTACTAACTGGATAGAACATTTTAATCTTTTTAGGATTTTTTTAGGAAAATGTCTCTTTGACAATTTTTTTTTTGACAATTTTTTTATAATAACTTATGTAGTAACTTGTGATTGGTCTGTTTCAAATATACAGACCAATAAAATAATGACACATAGTTTGTTGTAAAAAAGTTATTAAAATATCATGGTCCATTTTTATCTGGTCTTCTCTAAATCCATTAGGTTGGAGATTGGCTTCTTTTGTTATACTTAGTTTTTTAACCATATAAGGAATTGACACCTTTTTTTATTCAAAACCTTAAGACAAAGGGTTAATGGATCTTTCTTCTTTAAATACGGTTCAACTTTCTCATTTTTATCCACCGTAGGACTTAAAATCATACTTGGATCTCTACAAATAATTTTCACAAAGTATAAAGTGAAAGGTGTTTAACTACTCCATGAACTTATCCAATTTAGTCTTTTTCATGTTAGTGCTAATTGAATCTTTTAAACATTACACTTTGGTTAGTTTTATTAAGTTAAGATCTTACTTAATTGAATCAAAATTTGATTTGAAGGGTTTAAAAGTTGAGCCATATTTGTTGCTATAACAGAAGGGGCTGAGGTACCCAGATGACAGATTATTTAAAGGGAAAGTGATGTACAAAATGTTGTTGTGTCCTATAAATGTTTGAAAAGAGCATCCACCTACACTTTGTCAAAATGATGTGTTTAATGGATGCTATTGCTGCATGAATCTAATTAAGAGCAGTTACTAGACCAAGTCATTAATAGACCTAACAAACATTAAATGACCAATTTAATATTTATCATAGTCTTTAAAGTTGCTCACCTAACTTCTCGTATGACTTTGATGTTTATTCTCTGAAATCAGTGGAGCCGCAGATGTAGCACACCCTTTATTTGCACCATTAATTAATCAACTAAAACGTACTATACTATTACATACAAAATTAATATTTTTCAATGTAAACTGTATGTTTGTATGGCCATCACTGCTACTACTTTTTCTTCTTCTTTGCCAAAAAAAGAATGGAAAAAATGCATATACCTATTTCTAAAAAATATATTGTTAAGGTTAGGAATATGACCGCAATATCGATACCCAAAGGTGAAAATTTCATTCAAATATGGCATAAAGTCTACATCATTATATATTCTTCCTGTTCATAATAAAATAGCCACCAAATACACGTCCAAATCTAATCCATTAATACCACAACTATTTAAGGTCTTTATATAAATATGCATACATACATATATAAATATGAATATATATATATATATATATATATATATATATATATATATATATATAAAGAGAGAGAGAGCAAATAGTATAATAAAACAAAAATAAAGTGAGATTTATTAATTTATGCATTAATATTTTGTCGCCAATTCAATTTTTACAATGTATCTATTCAAATATATTATGCTTGGAAAAATAAGGATAAGACTACTAGAGATAAATAAGAGCAGCGAAGATAAATGACACCAAAAAAAAGGACACCAATTATTTTTGGATAATGAATTTCAAATTATTTTGAATAATGAGTTTCGATTTTACAACTAACATTTTCTAATTTAAGTTATGAACAGAAATATAAAGGTGAATATTTTACTTAGGTTTCCTTAAAAATTAAAGTACTAAATTATAAATAAATAAATAAAAAATATGGATTTGACTTTAATTACAAACGTAACCAAAATCAAATATTCTTTTTGATTTAAAAATATTATTCAATTTTCAAGATATTTGACTTTAGTTCTAGGTAGTTTAAAGGTATTTTAAAAATATTATTTAAAAATATTTTAACTAATTTTTATTTAGAAAGATTCATCTTTCTTAATTCAATGGTACAGGTCAATTTTAAACAATAAATTTTACAATAATTTTATGAACATCTCGCATTGACTTTTAGTTTAAAAAAGTAAATCTTTATTAATCACAATTAAATATATATGATAATATATATGATAATATTAATGAATTTTAAGATATATATTAAATATGATTGAATTAAAATGTCGCATTTTATAACTTCATAAAATAAAATTAAAGTTTAAGTATCTCTCAATTATTTATTAATATTATAGTGTACACTATTAAAAATTAAACAAGAAATCAAATTAACTATGAATGTCCAAATATTTTTTTTATCTAATATATGTCATGTCACAATATTTAAGTTCAAGAAGACATATGTATTAAGAATTAAATAAATATCATATAGCTACCCACAATTATAATATATATTAAAACTTATAATTAGCATAATGGTTTTCTAATATTGTTTAAATTATATATATGTAATTTTGAGAAATAATAATATTTGATTGAATTTAATAAACTTAGTTATATTTAAAGAAATTTGGTGATTAAATTTTGCTTTAAATTCTAATAAAAATATAAATAAAAAATTATAATGGGTTTATAAGTATACAAGTGTACTTTATTTTCTGTACTTTAGTTCTATTGAATAGTAAATAGTAAATAATACTAATAATATTATTATTATTATTGTATACCATTATTCTTTTTCTATAAATACTTAGTTTTCAAACTAAAGAAACCTAATGTTTATAGTTTCGTTGACTTTAATTGATAGATGTTTTACAGACATATAAATTGTATAATAACAATATTGAATTTTATATCGATGCTTAATTTAGTTACTTAAAATATATTTCATAAAATATATTTCATAAAAGTTAGTAATAATAAAAGAATAATTTGTAAACAGTACATAGTAATTTATTTAGTTAATAATTAAGAGTATAAATTAAGAAATACATTATTATATATACACAAAAGTAAGCTTTAATTATTATTTAATTACTAAAATTATATTTTAGAAACATAGTAATTAAAGATAAAGACTTATTTATTTCTTTTGAAAGTAATAACAAAAAATATTAATATATAAACATAATTTGGAGTGCTCGTGGTGCAGTTTAATTCAAAATATATCCTAACCAAACATAAAGATTATATGCAGTTAGGTCTAAACAAAAATTCAAACCAAATTGAACTAATGTTTTTGTTGTTTGGTTTGGATTGATTTTGCAGTTTTATTGTATAGTTTTTAATTTTTTATGTGTATTTGGTCTTATATTTCTCATATGATGTTTAAAAGTTATATCACAATTCATTTTCTACATCATCATATTTAAGGATTTGTTCTCTTCCCGTAAGATTTTATGTTTCATTTCAGAGGTATGTAAAACGTATCTCACATATGTATTATCTAAATGAACCAATGAAACCATGTGTTCAGCCTATTTAGAGATGATAACGCATCGGGTCGGACACGAATAGTGTTTATTTGTAACTCGACCCGTAAAAAAATATTTGACCCGTAACTTGTTCGTGACCCGTACGACATTAGTACAGTCAGGAGAAACGACAACGGTTATTTTCGCTAATAGGCAGCGGTTCCTGAACCGAGACATATCCAAGCGAGGCAAAAAGTGGGTCTGAACCGAGGCATAAAAGGGTAGGATTTTTCCTTGGTTCAGACTTAACCGAAGCAGTAGATGTTTTAATTTTTTTAATTTTTTTTTCGCAGGACTTTATGCCTCGGTTCCCTCTTAACCGAGGCAGTATGTCCTCCTCTACTGCCTCGGTTAAGGTTCCAACCGAGGCAGTAGAGTCCTTTTTTGTTTTTTTTTTCATCCGCCAGCCTTTCTACTTCAGTTGTGACCTTAACCGAGGCCATAGGTAGATTTTCTGTCTCGGTTATGGTCTCAACTGAGGCATATTCCCCTGTTTTTTTTAAATCAGGTATGTTTTTGCTACATTTCCAACTGCAGAAACATACCTGCATATAATTTTACAGTCAGAACAGTCCAGAATAATCCAGAAACGTATATTTTGAATGAAAATTATATTAAAACATAAATACATTCAATGTAATCATAAATCAACTTCTTAGAAGCATAAATGAATCCAATGTAATCATAAATCAACTTTGAAGCATACATCAATGCAATGTACAAAGTTAAACTAATAATAATGTACAAAAGCATAAAACAACTTAGAAACATAAACTTAGAACTTACTATATCCTAATATCTACTACATACTATTATATAACTGAATTACATATTTAGCTTTTCCTCACGAGTTTAAGTAACTTCTCTAGAATTGGAGCAATCATATTGAATCTTTGCATAAAACATAATGATTTCAATTAGTGTATATGAAATCTAAACTATAGTGAAAATAAAATTCAAACCTAAATATTACTGTTTGCCATCCATTGGTGTAATGTGCACGAATAATGGTCATCATCCAAAACATGACGTAGTAACCACATTCATATGACCCCGTTTGTCTATTACACTATATGCCTCGGTCAGACAAGGAACCAAAGACGAATTAACTTTTGGCACCGGGTCTAAAGAAACCGAGGTCGTAGCTCTTGGACAAAATGAATTGAAGCTTCAAAAAGTCTTCAAAAAGTCATACGGTGCAGAGGTGGCAGAGGCTTTATGCCTCGGTTCTAAGGGGAACCGAGGTAGTATCACCTTTTCATAAAGTTGTTAGCCCAAAAGTCTGGCGGGTTTAGTGAGTTGTAGGTGTGGCAGAGGCTTTATGCCTTGGTTCTTCATGAAATCGAGGTAGTATCACCTTTTCATAAAGTTGTAAGCCCAAAAGTCTGGCGAGTAGGTGGTTTTAGGCACTGGTTCTGCATGCAACCGAGGTGGTAGCTCTGTTATGCTTCGGTTGTGCATGCAATCGAGGCCTATAAGGTCGCCTTAATTACAAATCTGCCACCGCGTTTTGATAGGCAGCAGTTTGGTGTAAAATGAGGTATATTGTGCGAGTTTAAAAGCAAATATTGTACTAATGCGAATACCTGCTTAGAAAATATTCACGGGTATTTTAAGATCCGCGGGTACTCGCGGATACCCACAACAAATTAAAAAATATATTTTATACATTTTTTAAAATAAAATTACAAAAAATATATATATATATATATATATAATATAATATAAAGTAAATTAAATATAAATTAAAATTTAATTTTAATTAAATTTAACCTAATAAAGTATAAATTAATTTTATTTTTAATTAAATTTAATTCAAAAAAATAAAAGTTAATAATTTTTTTTTGCGGGTAAGGGTACCCGCGGGATGGATAATTTAATACCCGCACCCGACCCGTTTAGAAGCGGGTACTAAAATACCCGCTACTCGTTACTCGCGGGTAATAAATATCCACGAGTAGTAACTACCCGCCGTAGATTTTATCCACGAATACCCGTATCCGCGAATTTTTTTTCCATCCCTTATTCAGCTATTACAATGAACAAATTAAACATAAATTCAACATTCAAATTAATTCCCGCAACGAGCTTACATAAGACACAGAGCACTAAGCATGAAACCCACTTCAACTTAGATTCTATGGAGATGATGCGCTCAATGCGGAAGCATGTAAAGATGAAGACAAATAGATTTTGGAAAGCGCTTTAAATGTATATCTTAAAGGGTGTTGGGTCAATCATCAAGGAAAATGTTAGGAGAAGTTAAGAAGACAACTATGTTAGTGAACTTAGAAAGGGAGTGTTGCATAGTTGGTAGAATTCACTATATTATTTCCAAGTTACCCTTTACAATGCTTAAGTACTCCTATTTATAGAAAAAAAGTGGACTCAAGTCTTAATAAAGAAAAAAGAAAGAGACAATGAATATGAAACAAAAACTAGATCTTTCGTCAAGAGTGACTAGTGCATATACCTTTGAATCTAAAGAATTCAAGAATCTTCTTAGTTAGTTTCAAATGCAAGCACCTTTAGAGGAAGACCGGACCCATAAGTAATGTTTTAAGATTACTTGAGACCCAAGGTAGGCCAAATGTAAGACTCAGAAAATGTAGAACAGTGTTATGTATATTATAATAAGAAATGATACATTTATCACAAGTGATGTGTGGCATAGTTAGTTGGAGCTCCTTTATTTTAGTGTGGTGGTCATGTATTCAATTCCTAAGTGTGCACAAAATGTTATTTTATTTAATGGTGATACTCCAAAACTTGAATGTTTTAATTGTACATATTTGGTTACTGTGTGATGGAATACTTGTAGCCATGGCCCAAGCATTTTCAAGAATAAGCTAGAATCATCTATGCAGGGTGAAACAAGCTTTTTCTCATACACCTTCATGGAGGTTGAAGAGTAATGTAGGTTTATTTAGGCCTTGTATTTGGCCATCTAGTGTAGGTTTGATTAAGTCTTATATTAAGGCCTAAGTAGCATGGGATTTTCCCTGAGTTAGATATCCAAACCAAGTGGAAAATGTGTGCCATGTGTCATGCTTCCATTGGAGAGGATTTGCTTTTTAAAAGGTAGCCACATGGCACCCTAAGAGTGGAGAGGATTTCTTTTTGGTAATGGTCCATGTTCTTCCACCATTGGAGAGGATTTACTTTTAGTAGTGGCCACATGGCACTCTAGGAATGGAGATGATTGTGTTTTGTGAGTGACCACATGTCCTCCCATCATTGGAGGGGTCAGAAGACCTCATTTTTGGTCAATGAGAACAAATGTGGGAGATTATGATTTTAGGGTTAGAAGGAGACACCCTTTACCTATAAATAGAGGTGTCTCCACCCTTCTATTTCATCTTAGAAATTAGTAATGTTATGTTGCCAAATTGTAGCCTCATTCTTCCTTGATCAAGACATTCATAGGGAAAACACATTACAAATATTACATAAACCCTATGCCCACGCATATACAACCTTACCCAACAATAACCACAAATAATTATAAGCACAGTCATGTACACATGCGTCAAAACAATGATTATCAATCAAGATAATCAAGAACATGCAACATACGACAACAAATAAACAAAGATAAGTTTCCATATACCCCTCAAGAAAATCAAGAATAAACCAACATTCATCATACAATCAAACAAGAAAAATAAAGGTAAGTTTCCCCATACCTTGACCAATACTAAGGCTTTATCTACACCCTAAGGATCACAACAAATCTCCATTTTGCACTAACGTTTTCTTTAGCTAATCCTTTACTTCTCTCCAAGAACGCCTCGCTCTCTCTCTTTCTCTCTCTTTTTATTTTCCTAATGGCCAGAGTTTCTATATAGATAGAAGGTGTCTAATATAGTTACAACTATGTGTTGGATTAATTTTTCTTGTGTTGAATATGCACATAGGATACTCTATTTATAAAAAAAAGCCCATAAGGAGTAAAAACACTCAACTAAGATATAAGATATAAGATAAAGATAAAATAAAATAAATTTATCTTTTAACTTAATTAATCCAGATAAGTCCCTAAATAATATATTATATCTTAAAATTTTTATTCCAATTAATTATGATAAATATCATTATATCTTATTATTATCATTTAACAATAATATCTACTAATATCTTAAGATATATTTTAATTTATAACTTTATAACAATATCCAAGAATATATTTTAGAATATCTAACCATATTTAATTATATCATTTCTAATTAAATGATCCAAAATCTTCTAATAATGATTTTTTTAATAATAATATATCTTTTAATCTCTAAACTCACCAAGATTATATCCCTATTTTAATTTCTACATCTAATTAATAAAGTGTAATAAAAGACCATTTTGCCCCTAAGTAAAAATACAAATAAATTAGAGGTTTCTCTTAACTCTCTTTCTCCCTGGAATTGAACCCACACCCATTCAATCCTAAACCACCCTTCTATCAACAAGTCAACACATCACTTTGGTAATATCACATACACACAAATCACCAAATTAACAACATATCAATCATGTGTTGCAATTTATTAATAATAATATTAAATAATTAACATATCAATTATAATTCTAAGAAATATCTAAACATCAAAATCAATTACAAACAAAATTACTCAAATCTAGAAACCACCTTATTTATATATTATCACTACATAAAAATGTGAATTTATATTATATACTATATATATAATATTACTATAATAAACACAAACCATAGTAAAATCATAATTCGACGTTCTTAACTAAAACAATTATTTTAATATATCATGAAATCAGAAAACATAGGTGTCACGTAAAAATGTTATTTATACAATTATATATAACTATTATTAAAAAGGATAAGTTACCCTTTACATATAAATAACAAACCATTAAAATAGTTAGCCACGTATGTATTTTGTTTATTATAAGGCCTAATGGAAATACTTAAAACTATAGTTAAACAAACACAATAACATATTCATACTTTAGGCAATACACAACAATTATTATAAATACCCCTTTACACATAAAACTAAGAAATAAATAAATATTATGCATATAGCAAGAATCAAACACATGACCACCAATTCATAATAAGGAGCTCTACCGAACTATGCTACCCTTCTCTTCCATAATAATCATCTTTTCTTGTTTTAAATAAAAACTTTCATAACTACCACATTTTCTAGATATTTAATTTTTTTAGGTCTTACAATTGTTTGAAAACCATTGTAATACTCTTCACAACTATAATGTTTACCTTTTATGACCTTTGATTGTACTCTCTTGTACTAAGATTGTTATTCTTATCTGGAGTTCTTAATCTTAGGGGCGATTAAGAAGGTAGACTTGGAGGGGTTGTATGCGTGATACCTAAAGTGATTTATATTCATGTTACTTAGAGAGGTGAATACTCGTGTTACTTGGAAAGGATTACACTTATGTTACCTATAGAGGTTTGTACTTGTGATACTTAGAAATGTTGATACTCATGACTTGGATAACTCTATGTACTTTATGTACTCGTTATAATCAAATTGGTGTATTTGATAAGTGAAATATCTTAAGCTTGGTGCTTAAGAGATTGAATGCAAACCTAGTGTTTTAGGTGAACCGGCCGGTATAAATTGTGTGGGATATATGTTCTTTCCATTTCATATTTTATTCTTGTACATGTGCATAACTTATAAATATGCCTATAGGCTTTGTTCAACCTTCTTTTCTAAAACTAAATTTCATATTCACATGTTCACTTGCACAACCTTCAACTACTAAATCACCAACTCCAACTAGTCTCCGAAATCGCCATTAGGACTGCCACTATATTCATACCCAACAAGTTCATTACCATCAGGCTCATCTCTAGCCCTCAAGAGAAAGAGAGTTGCATTAAGCCGAGAGAGAGTTACATTGAGAAAAGAGAGTTGGGGAGAAGAAAGAGACTCTAACATTTAGTTGTAGCTTGTTGTTGATGATATTTTTTATACATTTTTGTGACGAAATTGATAATAATTTGAAGCATAGATGAAATACAATTTTAATGAATAGTTTAGGAATAAAAAACGTATTTAACTTTTTTTAATACTCAATAAATTAGGAAAATTTATTAGAGACTTAATTAAACATATTAAAATTTATTAGGGACATAAAATATAATTAAACCTTCTACAATTTAGCTTAATAATTATAACGGTAAGTTATCATATAATCTTATTTTTTCCTTTACTATTAAAATAATAGCGAATGAGGAAAAAAAACAAAGAAAAACTTGATATAAATACAATTTATAGACCTAAAATGTAGCATTAGTAGTAAATGAAACCTTTTTCAGAGAAACTCATTTAATTTAGTAACATAACCATACGTTACTTTAGTTCAGCTCTTATTATCAATGTGGTCTATTCAACTCTTTATGATTCATTACTAAGAACAATACGAAAGTAAAACGCATACCTAACACACCATTAATGAGATACAATTAAGTTCGGGTTTATTTTCCCACCTACTACCAACGGTTTGACATAGTATGCGGTCATAGATGTGTATCTCTTGCGTAAACCAATTTTAGAAACAATTACACAAGTAATAAAAGAAACATTTAATATATCACTAAAGTCTCGGATTTATTTTAAAACTATGATGCCAGATCTTATAAAATTTTAAATATTTTATTTTAACACTTTTAAATTATAGATTTGATTAGACAACCATTGCTTCTATATCTATGTTTTATAAAATGTAAGAAACTAAGGTCTAACCATTATGTACATATAGATTTGTAGATATCGATGGTTATGCAATAGTTATTAAAAAGTTAGTTTGATAAGGCTTTAAAATTGCTTCTTCAATTATTGAACACTCGAATACGACTTTAGATACTCTTTCAGAAACATTCTTTCTAAAGTAGGTTTTATGGAAACAAATTTATTAAAAACTACGAACTTATCAATAAAATTCATTGAATAAAAAAACTATATATATCTTTTTCATATTTAATAAATTCTACAAATAATATTATACTTATTTCTTTTAAAGTTATAACTTTTAAAAGGAATAATTTTCTATTTAATGATCATTTGGGAAGTTTAAATAACATGAATTATACTTTTTTTTTTTAATTTGATAGTTATAGATAATAACATGAAAGTTATTAGAGAAGAGCGTGATCACTTATCCAATAGAATAAAATTTATCGTCGTTTACAGTAAACACATATCAATGTTGTTTTAAATTAACAAAAAAATGTTAACATTTGTTAATATATGAAGATAAATAAACAAGATAGAAAAATAAAATAATAGTTAAATCATCTATGTAAGAAAAAATAAATAAATGTCACATACTTAATTGAAAAATATATAATTTGTACTACTTAAAATAAATAAATTTAATAAACTCATTTAAACACTAGTGAAAAAATAGATTTCTATAATAACTTATTATGATGGGTGAAAACCACTAGTTATCATAATAATGACAGATGACATTTTCTAATAAAGAAAAGAAATTTATTATTACGGAGTTATGAACATCAATCATCATATTGAATGTGGTGACAAACTTGTAAATAAGTTCAAAACGTATTATGACATATTGTGAAGACCTATCATAATAAAAACTTTTTATGATTGTTGGTTAAACACCTCTCATAATACATGAGACTCGGTGGCAAATTTATTATGATTGGTTTTCGAAAATCTATCATAATATCTCTCTGAATCTAATTTTTCCACTTCCCTCTACAATTTCAGTCACAATATCTCTAACTCGAGAGCTTTTTCGACGTTCACGCTAGCAGTCCCCTAATTTCTCTTCTCCTTTGCTCTTGTTCGTGAATGTTCTTCGCTCTCATTCGCCACTCGTTCGCCATTGCATCCATCATTGTCATTCATCATTGCGTTCATCACTGTCTTCATCACTCCCATTCATCTCTAAACCCTAAATCCTTTCTTCCGTAGTTCATCATTTTTGGTGACCAAACCATTGAAGTGGAGTTCACCGATCACTGTCGTCGATTTCGTCGGTCACCCTTCTACAACCGAGGTGTGTCCCTCCCTTTTTTTCCTTTCACTTCTTTTCCCCTTCTTTCTTTTATTCCTTTTCCCCTTCTTTCTCTTATTCTTTTTCCCTCTATAAGGTGTGTCCGCGTCTTCACCGTGTTATGCTAAGTATCCCTTCTTGGATTCATCTCTTTTCATACAATTGAGTTTGGGTGTGAAAGCTATAGAGTATTAGTTTTTTTTTTTTAGAGTTTTTCTATATCTTAAATCAATTTTTAGGGTTTTGGATACTGTGTTTTTTTTAAAATAAAGCTACTGCTTGTTGGAAATTAAGGATTAGTAGAAAAATATATGAATATTACCATCCATTAGAATTTTCACCGACTATTGGACTTGAAGAGAAAACGAAGGTCATCAAAGAGTGGTGTGTGAGTTTGTTAATGGTGGACGTATATGCACTAAGTTGAATGTTCAACATTGACATTATTACATTTTGCTGAAACTCTAAATTTGGTGTATCAGGTGGGGAAAAACACATGCTCTTGCTTGTTGAGGAAGGACTTACATATGAATGAATAAGACAATATGTTGCTAATGCTAACATAGCTCTCAAGGCATCTTGATATGTTTATTTTATATCAGTTGAATTTAGGAAATGTAATGTAGATATGTGAAAATTCAATTTCTGACACTGGTTCCCATTTTCTATTTTGTAATTTTCAAGAAAGAGACATTCCTGTGTTAATATTCTCTACTGATATTGTCAGAATTCAAAATCCTAAACTATCACCGTTCGGTCGTTCAGTCTCGGTCATTCATAATATCACTCGGTCTCGGTCATGCGGTCACGCCGCCGCTCGGTTCCACTTACCACCGCTCGGTTCCGTCTTTCACTACTTGGTTCCGCACTCCACCACTCGGCTTTTTGATTTTCATCCTAACTACCCTTGCTTCTCTGTTCAACTGCTTATTGTTTTCTGTAACTGCTTATTAATTTTTGTTATTCTCTTTTCCTCTGTATATATAGGCATTAGCTCCTATCTTTCTATAACTTTTCACATTAATTGGAAATACATTACGTTTATCTTCTCAAGGCATTTTCCCTGATTCTCCCTTTCTCTCAATCTCAATTTGTAAGTCTGCTTCCTCTTTTCTGCCATAATGTCTGTAAGTGCACAACAGCTTTGCCTGTAGTTTTTCTCGTGATGGTATCAAAACTCTTCGATTGAAGAGCTCTGTTGCGCCACTCTAACCCTTTTCTGTTTTTCTTTTCTTTTCTTTTCTTTCTTGGTTTTCTTTCTACCTTCTTTGTTTTTTTTTCAGGCTTCCTGCACAATGACAGATATCCATGACCAAAACTCTAGTTTCCTCTACCTACATCCTAGTGAAAGCCTTGTTGTCTCTCTCGTTTCCGCTCTCCTTGAATTTGCCAACTATCATGCTTGGAGCAAATCCATGTTCACTACCCTAAGCGCCAAGAACAAAGTTCAATTTGTTGATGGAACAACTGTACAATCGCAAACGGAAGATAACACTTACGATGCCTGGAAGAGATGCAATAATATGGTGGTTTCTTGGTTGGTTCATTCTGTTTCCCCAAACATCCGACATAGCATTCTTTGGATGAACATTTCCCAAGCCATTTGGGATGATCTGAAGTCAAGATTATTCCAAGGAGACCTTCTCCGTATTTCAGAATTATAGAATAAAGCAGCATCCTTGAAACAAGGAAACAACATCGTGACTAAGTTTTTCACCAAGCTTCGTGCATATGGGATGAGCTTGAAAGCTTTCGGCCTGAACCAGTTTGCTCTTGTGCGGTCAAATGCCCCTGTAAATTGGTTCCCATCGTTTCTCAAAGAAAACATGAGGATCGGGTCTGCAATTTCTTCGTGGGCTAAACGAACAATATGATAATATTCAGTCACGTTCTGTTAATGAACCCTATGCCTCCTATTTCGAAAATTTTTTCATATGTTGTGCAGCAGGAAAGGTAGGTCATGAATAATACTTTTCTCAATGAATTAGAAATAAAAAAATGTTGTTGTTGTTAGTACCTATGTTTGCTCTTATTGTGGCAATAATGGCCACACATATTCAGTTTGCTACATGGCTTCCCCACTAACAAGAACTCTATTGGAAGGAAGATTTGCTCTCACTGTGGGAAGACTGGTCACACCGTCGACGTCTGCTTCAAGAAACATGGCTTTTCGCCTGGCCATAAATTTCATAATGGAAAAACACTTATGACCGAACGGTCCGATAGTCAACACATCAAGAATGGTGACCCAGGGGAGGTTGTTAATCAAGTAGTTCGTTTGACACAACAACAATACAAAGCCCTCATGGCTCTTATCAACCATCCTAATGACACAAAAGTTGCATCAGTTAACCAAATTAGTTCTATGATCTCTAACTCCACTAATTCAGGTACCATTTTTACTATTAATCAACACGAAGGCCAAAGTATTATCTCTTGGATTTTGGACTCTGGCGCAACAGACCATGTTGTCTCTTCTCTTACCAACTTATATTCTTATAAAAAGATTACTCCTGTCACCATTAACCTACCGAACGACATGCAAACTACTGCCACTCATAAAGAAATTGTTAAAATCAATGACCAAATTTTCCTAAATGATGTTCTTTTTATTCCATATTTCTATTTTAATCTTATCTCTATATCCAAGTTGGTTGCCCATAATCATCTACGCATTATATTCACTAACTCAACTTGTTTCGTTCAGGATTCGACCACCAACAACAAGATTGGTTCAGTTGAGATACATGGAGGACTATACATCTTTCATGGCCCTATCTAAACCACACAAAGATTTCCTCATCCTACCAAACGACATCATTTGCCCTAATCGGCTTGTAACAATACCGAACGACATCATATAGATCGATCGACTTGTAACAATATTTGGCATAATCGCCTAGGACATTTATCTGATAGTAGATTAGAAATTTTAAGTCAAAAGCATAGCTACATAGACAAAAGAACTGATAATTGTAGTGCTTGTCATACTGCTAAACATAAAAGGCTTCATTTTCCTCATTCATCTTGACATCTTGGGACCTTGTTCCAATCCTTCACTACACTCTCATAGATATTTTCTAACCATAGTGGATGATCATACTAGATACACATTGATTCATTTAATGAAAAAATAATCTGAAACTCGCCAACATATTATTCATTTCATTGCATATGTTAAAAATCAATTTAAAGTTACCATCAAGACCATTCGGTTTGATAATGGCAGCGAGTTTGCTATGACAGACTTGTTCAATTTTGAAGGCATTATACATCAAACATCCTGTATTGAAACCCCTCAACAAAATGGTATAGTTGAGCGGAAACATCAACATCTTTTAAATGTTACTAAAGCTTTACTTTTTCATTCTAAAACTCCACTGCATTTTTGGACTTATGCTCTTAACTATGTTGCTCTCCTCATTAACATTATGCCTACCCCTTTTCTCAAAAATAGCTCACCACATGACATGTTGTTTCAGACTGATTTTTATTTTTCCAGATTAAAGGTTTTTGGTTGTCTTTGTTATGTTAGCACCCTACAAGCCAATAGGAAGAAACTTGATCCTCGTTTCAAACCTAGTCTCTTTCTTGGTCTACATCCCACTACAAAAAGGTTACATTACATATGACCTAGCCACCTCATCCTGTTCATTCCACTCGTCAACTTGCTGATATTCTCACAAAACCGCTTCCTTCTTCACCCTTCCATAACATTAATTGCAAGCTTGGCACCATAAACATCTATGCCAAGCTTGAGGGGGGTTGTCAGAATTCAAAATCCTAAACTATCACCGTTCGGTCGTTCGATCTCGGTCATTCATAATATCGCTCGATCTCGGTCATGCGGTCACGCCTCCGCTTGGTTCCACTTACCACAGCTCCGTCTTTCACTACTTGGTTTCGCACTCCACCGCTCGGCTTTTTGATCTCCATCCTAACTACCCTCGCTTATCTGTTCAACTGCTTATTGTTTTCTGTAACTGCTTATTATTTTCTGTTATTATCTTTTTCTCTGTATATATAGGCATTAGCTCCTATCTTTCTGTAACTTTTCACATTAATTGGAAATACATTACGTTTATCTTCTCAAGGCATTTTCCCTGATTCTTCCTTTCTCTCGATCTCTATTTGTAAGTCTGCTTCCTCTTTTCTGCCATAATGTTTGTAAGTGCACAAAAACTTTGCCTGCAGTTTTTCTCGTGAGATAGAGGTTTGAAAAATCAATTTAGTTTTATGAAAGATACCTTTATAAATTTTTAAATTAACTTTAAAATGAAATTCAACATTTTGATTAAATTGTGTTTGAATTTATATGACTTTCCACTTTCTTGTATTACAAAAATTATTAAGTAAATCCAATAGCCAACGGTTATATGGTCCCCGTATTGATTCACCTCAAACTATTTTAACTTAATTGGAAGGTAAGTTAAATCCACTTGAGAGATTGGTTATATCAAGAAATGAACTCAAACTATATATTCAACAATCAATTCAGCACATTAATCACTTCTACTAAACATCATTAAGTGAAACCAAATTTTGATAATATTTTATTACCAAATAAATAAAAGTATAACAATGACATGTTACATATTACAAGTTTATTTTAGAAAAGTATATAATCTAATTAGAAAAAAAGGTTTTTTTGCCTATATAATTATTTAAAAGTTCTTTTTTAATAGGTTTATAAAAGGACGGAGGAGTTACTTGTGTAAATAGGTTTGTTAAGACAATTATGTATTCTTTTATATTATTAATACATGTGTTATATATAGAAAAATGAATTATTAGGTTTTTTTTGAGGTCTAAGATCTATTTTTTATTATTTAAATATTTTTATAACAGAATTTCATCCCAACATTTTAGTAAATGAGTTAGTTAAGATTTGTGACTAGACTTACTTCATATAACACATATACCTCAAATAGTTATAATATTTTTCTACATAGTATTAATATTTTTCTACGTAAAGATCACACTCAAATATTAATTTACGATCTTATACATATTATTTAATTTTGTTACTGCTTCACCGATCTTATGTGTTATTACTGGACTAACTACAACTAATATGTTAGAGATGAGAAATTGTAAGGATTAATATTAATATTAATATTATTATTATTATTATTATTATTATTATTATTATTAGTTGAAATATGGAGTAGGAAATAGGTAAAACTTCAAAGGAAAAATAAGTTAAATTAAATATAATTCCCAAGATATTGTTAAAGTACTATTTTCTATATATAATCATAAACTCTAACAAATAATACGATAATCAAAATGATTAGCCATAACCATTCTTCATAACAAATAAAATATATTGATATAAAAATTTCTTAAACTAATTATAATCGAATGTATTGTGAATATAGAGGAACTGTGAAAGATATTAATAAGATCATTTACAGCTGAACATGTAATCAAATTGTGATATATAAATTAAGTGATACTAAATTAAGAAAAAAAAATTGATAAATTTTGATATATGGAGAAAGGATGGGTAACAAATGAATTTGGTGAGATCAAACAGAAAGGGGAAAATAAGTTATTTCTAACTTAATTGAAATCACAACTGTGTATTAATTGGGTTTATTCTCGTATATGCTTAAAAGTCTCATAAGAAAAATTTAAATGTCTTTTTTTCTTTTAAATTTTTTAGACATATTTTAAACATTAAATCTTATTAAAATTCTAAAGTTTTAAAATACGGTTTTGTTTTTATGTTAAATATATTTTTAGTTTTTAAATTTGGATCCAAAATTGAAATTTATGGTTGTCTCAAAATTTGATACGGTTTGAAATTTTAAAATTATTAATACTATGCTGAAGTGGGGAGATTATATTATTATTGAAACACTACTATATTATTATGGAAATAAATATTGTAGCGAAATGTATGAAGTAAATGGACAGAAATAAAGAGAAAGATTTCAATGGAGGATAAGTGGACCATCAACATTGTATTGTAGGATGTGTAATTAGTGTTGTAAGAAATAATTGTCGAATATGACTAAGCATAGACATAATGCACTAGAAATTTTTATAATGAAAAAGCTCATAACATATGTATGTTTGCATAATTTCATAATTATTTTATTTTAAAATTAAATAATTTAAAAATATATATTTTTCACGCGAAAACCTATAAATATGCGAAGATAATCACAGTAGTGAAATAGTCAAATTAATTTTAGTTTTGTAATTAATAAAGATTTTTGAGTAGTCCTTTATTATAAATTAATTATTAAAAACATTTTAAAAAATTTTGAATAGCCCTAAAATTTGATAATAAAAAAAATCAATATTGAAAGTCAGATGACGTGTGACGAATTCTCGTTTTTGTTCGTGTCGTTTTTTCTTGCAAGAAATGGTTTGACGTGTCTTTTTTTATTCTTATTTATGAGACGAACATTATGGGTGGATTTACATTTCAAAGAGATCATTATTAATGAACACCCATGCTGTACTAATTGAAATATCCCTTTCTTTAATAGCTATCCTGTTAGATAAATCATAATTGTATACTTTAGCTGGTTTTGAATACGTGGAACCTACAACGATTTAACCATTAAAAATGCAATTGCATTTGTCACTTTTATTACTGACTTTTGAATTTTCAAATAATTTATTAATAACAATAATAAATACTAGTTAATGTTTAATTAAATTTGTTGAATTTCAACAACTCATTTATTCGAGAAACTATGATCATTTTGGGACAATATATGACTAAACTTAGTAACATTTGTTCTCTTTAACATGGATACAGGGAATTGAGATTTTTCACAGTGAGGTTTTACATCGAGTTTTAGTAGACAAAAATTTCTTCATATATTAAGGATTCTAAGTTTTAAGGTCAAGGGTATTTGAAAAATTTTCATTCTCAAAACTAAAAAAAAAAAAATAAGAAACCCCAAACTCTTACTCACCTCCTTCATTCCTCTCAACCATTTCTCTTTCATCTCTAAAAAATCAGAAACACTTGCCTAACTCTAATCCACCTTCCTCACTTATCCAATTTGTTTCTCTCTTGTCTCCATACTCTCTCTCACCCACACAATTCCAATTGAAGTGAAATCTTTCGGATAAATCAATGCAATTAGGATGATTCGATGAAAGGACATAAATTCAAATCCTGGATTTTTGAATTGAGAGAGATAATGAGAGAAATCAATAATTCTCGCTATTTTTTAGATTCGTGGATAGGTTGGGGCAACAATATCATAAAAAATACTTAAAAAAAACTAAAATACTGGCAATTTGAAACGAAATATAGTTCCAGATCCATGTATTCTTTTTGTACTATCTTTTTTATACTAGATTCAATTAAATTGGAACGAAACTTTCATCATTTTTCGAATTCTTCTTTTTTATCTTAGTTGTTTTCATCTTTTTCTTATATTTGAATCTGAAAAGAGTTATATGTTAATTGAAAGCAACCCGCGACATTGTAATTTGTTGCTCTTACTCTATTAGTTCATTTGTTTTCCACTTTAATAACAAAATATCATTATTTTGTTATTAAAGTGGAAAATAAATGAATGAACACATCAAGAGCAACACATTGCAGTGTCGTTCGTTGTTGTGTGTGGGTGAGAGAGAGTATAGAGATGAGAGAGAAACAAATTGGATAAGTGAGGAAGGTGGATTAGGCTTAAGCGAGTGTTTTTTATTTTTTCAATTGGGGCTACAGTAGGATGATAGAGAAAAGGTTGGAGTGAGAGAGATGAAAGAGAAAGGGTTGAGACAAATGAGAGAGGTGAGTAAGGGTTTGAGAGTTCTTTTTTTTTTTTAAGTTTTGAGAATGAAAATTATTTAAATACCCTTGACCTTAAACCTTAGAATCCATAATATATGGAAGTAATTTTGTTTACAAAAATCCCATACACATTACAAAAATGTACCAAGAGTATACGCAAGTTAGCAAACCAAATATATATATATATATATATATATATATATATATATATATATATATATAAAATAGAACATTTTCTAAAGGCGAAGCAAACTATGCAATCAATTTAGACATTGTATACAAATTCACCCTCGTAATGGCAAAAATCACACATGACAGATTACTCACAGTTATCCATAATTTAACACACGAACAATGAAGGTAGACTTCCAGAAAAAGAAAAAGAAAATTCATCAATAAATGCATAATTCTCTTATGCTGGACTATTTTTTTATTATTATCTTTTTATGTTTTTACTTTTTCTTTAGTGTATAAATTTGTTTTACTTTATACTTTTATCAATTTTAAAATATGTCAAACTCAAATATGTTCTCCGCTAAATACAAAATTAATTTAAAAAATTATAAGTTTGACGGTTTGCGGTTAAGTATAGAATAGAACCAAACAACACTATATAAAAATATATTTGATGAATTTATAATAGAACAAAATGCACATTAAAGATAGAAAAAAAAACAAAAGTTCAAAGAGGTAACACTTGAAGATGAAAGATTTTTCGTCCTCATCCTAAACACTAAACCATAAACTCTAAAACATAAATCATAAACCCTAAACCCTAAACCATAAACTCTAAACCATAAACCTTAAACTCTAAACCCTAAACTCTAACCATAAACCCTAAACCGTAAACCATAAACCATAAACCCTAAACCATAAACCCTAAACCCTAACCCCTAAACCCTACACCCTAAACCATAAAACCTAAAACCTACACCCTAAACCCTAAACCCTACACCCTAAACTCTAAACTCTAAACCATAAACCCTAAATTGTAAACCCTAAACCCTAAACCGTAAACTCTAAACCCTAAACCGTAAACCCTAAATCCTAAACCCTAAACATTAAACCCTAAACCTTAAACCCTAAACCCTACACCATAAACCCTAAACCATAAACTCTAAACCATAAACCCTAAATTGTAAACCCTAAACCGTAAACTCTAAACACTAAACCATAAACCCTAAATCTTAAACCCTAAACATTAAACCTTAAACCCTAAACCCTACACCCTAAATCATAAACCCTAAACCCTAAATCATAAACCCTAAACCCTTAATGCTAAACCCTAAATCCTAAACCCTAAACCTTAATACCTAAACCCTAAACCTTAATTCCTAAACCCTAAACCTTAAACCCTAAACTCCTAAATCCTAAACTAAGCTTCATTGATAATGACCACATAATTGCCAAAAGGAATACAATAAAACTCAAACTCAATATCTTTCTTATTAGTGTATGAAACTACAAAATTATATATATATATATATATATATATATATATATATATATATATATAAATAAATAAAAGGTTGACCAACTGATTAAAGTTGGAAAAGAGAGATTGGGGTTTCAATTTTTCCACTAAAATTTGAGATATATAAAGTTAGTTTGAAGGGTTTGGAACTAGGGCCAGAGAGTTTGTGGATTCAACTCTCTTCATTAATAAAAAAATACAACTAACACTTGTTATTTCGTTGGATTCTACACATGCTTTCGATGTCTTGTTTTATTCGATCATTCCATGCAATTTTAAAGATATGTGTTCCTTGGCTCATTTACATTTGATCATTCCATGCAATTTTAAGACATATGCTCCTTGACTTATTTACACTTGGTATGTTCGAGAATCATCCTTTCAAAATGGATTGTCCAATTAGGATTTTAGTGTTCCTTGATTTTTATTCTTCATGCCATTTTGTAGATGCCTCTTGGAAATGACTTTAGGCTTTTGTAAAAATACTTTTATATTTTTACTATTTATACCACCTTTGAAAATATATTCTAGTTACAAGTTAAAGAAATATAGTATTCCTTCTAGTTATTCTTTTAGTGAGCACATGTTCTTACTTTCTCTCTTATTCTTCACTCATGAACTAATTTATTTTGTTGGAGATTTATTTCCTCAACTTAACAAATAAGTAATTACAACATCTCCCCAATCACTATCGCAAGTTGTCTCCTTAACTGAACTATTTTGGAAAAAATTTATGCTAGTTTGCCCTACCACTAGAACCTGTTGTTGTAACACCCCTAGTGGGATGCCATGTATTTAAATTTTTCTCAACATTTCTATAAACATTTCTTTAGAATATTTAAATGTTTATTTGATTAAAATGTGAAAGCAATAACCACACCAATAACTTCATCCATACAAAACATAAAATCTCAAATGTAACTGTTTACATAAAACATCAAGTCTGTAATTGGTAAAACAATGAAAATATACTAACTCTGAACCTAAAAACTTTCCAGCTCTCATCAGCTACTTCAAACCGGCTTTATTTGAAATGACATTTACTCTCGTTTAAGTACGATCATCATAGGTGAAAACTACAACCACAAACATGCAAGGATGAACAACCAGAAATATAAGACAATATATTCATATTAAAATAGAATTTGTCAACCACAGAATTATATCTCAACAAAAACTTAACCTCACAGCCAAACCATTCATAAACCAATGTTGTTTCCTTACATTGTGTCGTCATAACATGTTCTATATAACAGGCGATTCAAGTCATCTTCCATCGCAACCTCATACTTATCTCTCTCACTTCTCAAGGACTAACGAGTAAAAATACCGATACTACGCGCACCAATGGACTATACTCAGCACGAGTCGAAGCCTTTAGGCAAGACATCCAACCCTCTGGACTCCTCGCATAGGAGGAAGGGTGTCACTCAAATCTCTATCTCCACGCGAGACCAAAATCCTTAACATATCGCAATACAAAAAACTCATACATTTAACAACAATTACAAAGAAATAACAGTTTTATGTACATGTCACAATCTCATACACATTCTCAATAATATCTAACACTCAAATCAACATAAGGTTTTAAACACAATGATAATAATTCAATTGCATTTATCAATGTCAAGAACATGTGAAAAGGTCAAGTTAACCACACCTAGGCTAATAGTAATACATTGGCCCTACATTTCACGCATCCCACAAATAAAAAATAGTAAAAACCCTTTTCTCTTCACGTTCATGCAACCAAGAAGTCAGTTCTTATACCATTAGAACACCCTCACGGTCCATGGAACAATACTCCTAAATTCTCATTCTCTCATCAACTTAGATGAAGTGAGACCACTTAACAAAGTGGGGCCTTTACAATCCCACCTATCCAAAACATTACGCCCTTCTCTCTCTCAAAATAATACCTAGACTATTCAAATAACCATCAAGGTCAATTTGAATCTAATAATGCTAATTATGCACCCGAGCTTTGACTAGACATATCATGACTCATTTAGTGTTCTTAATGTTGATCAATTAGTCAGAGGCACCAGTAGAAACTCATACAACAAAACATACTTGAATTTCAACAAGATAAACAGTGTAACATGACTTAGTCAAAACATGACAAAATTCAAAATTAAAATGACTAAAAATTAAGAATGAACCGATTACAAATGAGAAACCAAATCAAATCACAGTTGGCACACAATAATAAACACAACAGAACCTAATAAACCAGAATTGCAATAATGATGAACAAAATTAATGAAACAATTGTTGTTGTTGTTGTTATTGTTGTTGTTGTTGTTCTTGTTGTTGTTGTTTTTTTTGTTGTTGTTATTATTGTTGTTGTTGTTGTTGTTGATGATGTTGTTGTTGTTGTTGTTGATGATAATAATGTTGTTGTTGTTGTTATTGTTGTTGTTGATGTTGTTGTTGTTGTGGTATGACATCACACCTTCTCTCATTCTTCCTCACGTCATGGTAGGCAATGTGGGCCCACCTCTATCTAATAAAAAAACAACAAAAGAAAGAGTCAGGAGCATAAGTTATGGCTTTCCAAGGTTCAAAGACAAGCCATGGCAGCAAACTAGAAACTACACACACACACACACCACTAGACGAACTATCTTTGTTGGAATACTAACGCAAATAATATCATTTAAACCTTATTTCAACGAATTTCAAAAATTTAAAATGAAAACTAAAATTAATTAATTTTTATTCATCTTCTTAACAAACTCATCACCCAATAACATACCACAAATAAACATTTAATGCTATAAAATATAATAATGAAATAAAAAGATATTTTTATTTTATATGGGTTTTACAGTTTTTCCAATTCTTAAATGTCATAAAGCCCAAGCCCAATATAGAAAATGTGTTTTATGCATAAGCATGTGTAAGACTCATTTGATAGTTTATCAGATGACATATCATGCATGAATAACATTTGTAGACAATTTGTCTGGTGTTATTTAGTGATATAGCACAATCACATTGGTATAAGTCAATATTTTATAAATTGTATTCAAGGAAGATTTCATATTCTTATGAGAAGATATTCAATAAGAGATTTTATAAAGATATAAGTGACTTCATTATCAGATGAAAGAAGTTGTAAATCTACAAGACGTTGAGTATCATTGGTGTATAACAATTTGGTGTGTTCTTAGTATTCAACACATGTTTCGTAGGAGTAAAAAATTCGTTTTAAAGAAGAGTGAAGGGTACCCTTGAGAACAATGCATAATTGAGCATCAATTTTCAACCAATGGGTAACTATAGTTGAATCAATAGTTGTCACATTCTGAGTAATATAATCAACATATCGTTGACTCTTAAGCTAAAGTTTAACGTTTGATGTCCAAGTTGCAGAATTAGGGTCATCTAATTTACTAATAGATAAATGCACATTAAGATAGTTAGTATATATGGACGGGTCAAATGTATTGGTGACATAAGAGAGGTCAGAAGCCATGAAAAAGCAAGAAAGAGTAAAAACTTAAAACCCGAAAAAGGCCCAATCAACACAACTAGACCAAATCTAAAGAGAAGAGGTCGCGATGAGTCCAACGAAGGTGGTCAGCGTTGAAGATAATGACACACGTTCAGCCACGAATGGCTAGAAAATGTGTCTACACTCCGATGGTAAAGATCTCGACGACGTGGTTGTTAGTTGAAGTTGATGTTGTAATGACTTTGACAATAATGAAGGCTCTAACGACAGTAACGACAACTTTAATGGCAACGACGATGGTTGTAGTGGGCAGGGGCGACAAACATTTTTCCAAAGAACCTTAGGCTC
The DNA here is from genome assembly GCF_029865625.1 of Vigna umbellata. Classification (NCBI taxonomy): domain Eukaryota; kingdom Viridiplantae; phylum Streptophyta; class Magnoliopsida; order Fabales; family Fabaceae; genus Vigna; species Vigna umbellata. Next base: position 17,127,678 of record NC_142173.1, on the reverse strand, counting down.
TAGATACCATGTTAAAAGTGGACTTTAAGTCTAACTCAACCCTAAATAAATGACTTATAGGGTGAGGTTTGCACCAACATATATAATATATACTGAACCTATCTCTAGTTGATGTGAGACTTCTAACACACCCCTTATGTCGAGGTATATACATCTCGAGCGTGGGACTAGACATTAATGAATGGTATGGTAGCGGCCTTATAGAGGACGAAATGATATGCCCAACAAACACAAATCTCGCTAGGATAGACTTTTAACCCATGACTCTGTGACCATGTTGAATATAGTAAAAAACTATGTATGTGATTAATCTCCCTTGTATTAAATATACACATAGGGTACTCTATTTATAATAGAAGAAATATGTGTTAAGTCACAATATGAATAAGAAATAATAACAAACTAACTAAAGATAAAAGATGAAGATAATATATCTAACACCGATGATAAAACTTGATTAACCCAATGGATGGCTTTGAAAGGTGAAACAACACAAGGGAAAGTTCACATATGCATTTGTTGAAAATGGGAATGACATATAGTTAGTTTCAACCTTCGAATGCCCTTGACAATAAGACTTTTGTCTAAAGTGATAATAGTGTTACAAAAAGTAATGATGACATCTATTGTTAACATAAGCCTGACAATGATGTTTAATATAATTATTACACTTAATGTATCAGTGATCTTGTGATAAAACTTGATTTAGCCAATGAATGACTCTTGAAAGGTAGAACAACACATAGGAGAGTGTACAACATTGAAAATGAGAACGGAATATAGTTAGTTTCAACCTTCGAATGCACTTGATCATAAGATCCCTATCTAAAGTGATAATAGTGTTGCGATTAGTCTTTGTAAAAATTTCATCTTAAATTCAGATGACAAATATATTGAAGTAAAAACATCATATATTAGCGATCATGTCCACAAAAGTTCATACGTTTGATTCTTTGTGTATATATTGGATATGATTTATTTCTTCCTACTTGATATCTTACGTTACATTAATAACTTGTTAATTAATCAAATTTTCACACAGAAATTGAATGCAAGGTTGTGTGTAAAGGAAAACTTTTTTTACATGTGTTACTATGGGCTCATAGCCGACTGAACGGTAAAGGTGCAGAAGAATCGGCCGACCGATGATATCTCTCAGGTCAGTGAACCGATCGGTAAAAAGAGTCGTTAAGGTAATCAATAGTAATAACTGCTAGGGAGTTAGTGAAAATAATTGTCATTTATTGACAATTAATAATCTCATTTATGGGTGATTAATGAGTCAGACCTAACAATAAGCTTATTATAATTTATAAATATTTGTCTGACAAAGAACACACGTAACTTTGGACTGAACTTTGAACTCTGATAACTAAATCTTGATGACAAGATTATTACGCAAAGTCATTGACTTGAGCGTCAGAGGATCTTTTGCAGGCACCCTCCTCCACGGCTTGTACAAGCAGAAGAGAGAAGACAACACAACTGAACATCAGAACAAACAACTTTGAATGTTTTGGATTAGGGTTCTAAATCCTGCCGAAACAACATGAGCACAAAGAATGTACTACTAAGATAATTATTATGTTATGAAACTATTCTAATATTATTAAAACCAATTATTTTATTTGAAATATTACTAATATTTTAATTTCGTAAAGTTATTGCAGTGTTGCTTTTGAAACACGTTTCATTATATTAAGTAATAAGTTTGGATTTCGAATTATAAGTGATTTAGAGCTTTAAGGTATGTTGCAATAATAGACCTTATAATCAAGGCTTAGAGATTGGAAGACCCTTATTTTTCTGAGAAAGAGGTTACCTCAACTTCAAATTTTCTAAGTAATTCTCACAAATTTATCTTAAATAATGCCTTAATTAATAAATTATAAGAATAAAATATCTAAAAATTAACAGTAGCCTCTTAGAAAAAAAGACAAAACCTTAAAAACGACCCAGAACACATAGTTGAATTAATTATTACATTAAGAGATGCTACCAAAAAAATAAAAAATAAGAATAATATAAAAAATTAACTGTAATTTATTGTAAAATGATATCATATGATAATTTTTGGGTCCAATACATAAATGTAATTGAATGGAAGATGTTGACTTGCACGGCAGAGCTTAGAACATACATTTCACTGCAATAAATGCGAGTTAGAAGTATGCATTTCTAGAGTACCTAACTATTAAATGCAAGTGGGACCCATTGTTTTTATTCCCATATTATTCAGAAGCTAAGATTATTCATTCACACAGCCATCCCAACCAATTGTGTTGTGTGCCTTTGGGTATGTCCTTTTTATTTCCCTTAAAAATTCTTGGTCTGCTTCATCAACATTCATCATTCACTCTCAAACTTTATGTGATGTCCTCATGATGCAACCATCTAATCATCTAATTAATGTAAAGCAAATCTTGGTATACTACTTAAAACATGTGCTCCTTAGTTTAATTGTTTGATATTTATACATATGACTTTTCTAAAATTTATTTTGGATGAGATAACTTAATGTGATGTCTTTATTGACTTTAATTGGGACATCTTTCTTAGTAGTGGTTATGAGATTTTATGAGTTTAGAGAAAAATAATAATAAGCTTTTATAGTTAAATACTTTTATATATTATAGAAACAAATAAATACATAATTTTACTAAAATTTTATTAGATTAATTACATCTTTTACTAGATTTTTAAAAAGACAAATTTATTTAATTATTCTCAACTTATCGCCTATCATTTATTTATAATTGTAAGAAAATAAATGCATAGAAATATATGTCTAAAGTATCTATCTCAATAACATAGGTCGGGATGTATTTAATTTTCTTTGCTCATGTTTGAAAAAAAATGACAAAAACATATTACATTTAGAAAAAAAGAAATTTATAATTTTTGTTTCGGTAGGGTTGAAATCTTTAACCCAAAATATTTAAAGTTGTTCGCTTCATCCTCCAGGTTACGCTGTTCTTTTTCTTCTTCTTGTCCTTGTCTTATCCACGGGGAGTGTTTTGTAGGAGACACTCTGACACTCAAGTTAGTGACTTTGCGTAATAATCTTGTAATAAATATTAGTAATTAGAGTTCATTTCCTACCTTTTCTGTCAAACATATATTTTTAAATATTACTAATGAACTTACCATTAGGTCTAACTCATTGATTACCAATAAATGATTGTATTCCTTTTAATTGTCAATCAATGACTATTATTCTCATTAAATGTCCATTAATAATTATTATTATTCAGAATAATTTCCAAACCGGTCGATAGTTTTCTCACTGGATGATCAGCCGCCATGTCCTTTGACTGATCAGCTACGATACAATTTTTATATTGGATTTTAACATATTTCAGGAAATCAATTCAAAACATTTTCAAAAAATTCAATAAATTTACTTTCGAGAAGGAAATTCAATACAATTAATTTATTTTAAATTTTTCCTTCTCTGCATTCAATTCAAAATTTAAAATTGGGATACCCAACTTTTCTTTTTAATACCTTATATAACTTTTGTTGTACTCATTGCACGTCAAGATTATGAACTCTCCAAAACAATGACAACTTTTTGTGATTCAACCATGGTAACATTTATTTAAGCACTCCAATTCTTATTTCTAATATTATAAAAATTTGATAATGAAGTTAAGACTTTTGTTCTAAATAACCATTAAAAAATCTTGTGTAAGATGAATCCACAACATTTACCTCAAATAAACATGGTAGTATTAGTATACAACCTTAATACTACTTTAAGATAAACTCAATTTCAATTGAGACAAATGTACACCTAATAAATGTCATTTAAGTAGAACAAAGAAATATAATATGATAACCCATCTAGAAATTCTCTATCACATTCATCATAGTTATGTGGCATTATTATTATGTGAAGTTAGTAATTGCATAAGAAATTGTTTAGGAGTCACCATCGTCATAATGAGAACAAGATTGGTTCAACCAAAATAGGTATCGAAATATTAAACGTTGATAATAATACGCGTTAAATTGATGACCCAAACTCAAGGTTGAATTGAAAGGTCTTCGTGTAGCACTTAATGTTCATCCTTTGGGACCATTATGAATTTATGATTACAGATTGCTTATTTCTTACGTTATCCACAAGATTTTTTTTAGTTTTGCTCAATATATGACCAACTGGATTTAAGGAACAGCACGTGCGGTATTTTGTAGTCAAATTTTAGGAGGTGTCGGTTCGGTGTGATGCGCGTGCCGTTCTCTATCTCCTTTTTGCTTGCATTTCCAGTTTCCATTTTTTCAGATAATAATTGTTCGAATAAATTATAATATGAACGACTTTTACGTGGTTTGAATAAAAAACATGTGTAATTAGAGATTGTGTACAGAATAATGTGAACAAAAAAATTACACCAATTATATATTTTACTGTGTTTATTCTATGATCCCTTTCAATATCCGTTATGCCTTTTAGGATTTGAGGGAGTTTGGTTTAATAACCATGTTATTTAAATCTAATTACATCGGTTTGGATGTGTATTTTTTTCTTAAAGAAAACAAATATAAAATAACACATTTATATTTACTTGATATATATTATAAGAGTAAAAATAATATTAAAAGTATAATGAATTTTTGTATTTTTTTTTAAAAAGAATAAAAATAAAAAATAGGATGTTAAATGAATATAAAATATTTGTATGTCAATCTATATATATTATTAACAACTTACTTTTATGTTACCGTCTTCCTCAAAAATACGTTTTTTTTAAATCCTAATTTTATTTGAGAGATTAAAAATTTGACAGAAGTATTAGAAAGTGCAAATTATGTTTTAGATTTCATAAATAAAATACTGCATAATTTTTATTTATTTTTACCTAAATTCCTTTTAGTCCCTGAAAAATATAGGTTTGATTCAGTTTTTTTATTTTTCTATTCTTTTAAAATTGAAAATTACTATTTTTATTTCTAGTATTACATGTGTTTTTACTGCATTCAAGGTAGTAGAGTAGTGACATATTCAATATTGGTTGTTGCACTCAATAGTGGTGCACATAAAGACTCTTATGCAGTCAATTAATTAAGAACATAAAACTAATAATAGAATACGTAAAAGAACCTATTTTAGTGAATGCTCTTTGGTCAGTACTTATATTTAATATATTTATATCTCTTTAGTCAATACTTATATTTATATTTATATCTCTTTAGTCAATACTTCTATTTATAGACTTGTAGACTTATATGATAAATGTTGAGTAACATAAGATATATTTCATTTTCTTAGATGCATTTGCATGCGTATCTAATTAATTAAATTGTTGAGTATTAATACTAACATAATGAAAGTCTTATACTACTATTCTTTTAGGGCTTATGTTATAGTTATAAACATATAAACAAGTCTTTTAAACTATGGTTTTAACAATAGCTTATAATCATTATATACTACGATTCTTGGTAGAATTGTAGTCTATTTGAATACTAAACTACGAATTTTTCAAAAACCGTAATCTGTTAACATTCAAATATCCTTCATAAATTTTCAAAGAAACTACTATTTAGGAAATAATAATAATAGTGTATTAGGATTCAAACACACTTGTAGGAATTATGATGATCTATAAGTTACGATTTTGCACTTAAATGTAACCATTTTGGGATTTGATTTTAATATTTATTTGCTTTAGTTTCTATGCACCTAATTAAGAAGCAGAAGTACGAAACAAAACCCGAACCGACCAGAACTAGAACCAATGAATAATTACATATATATCATTTACTTCACATTTGTCAACAAGGTGTATTTAAATACAAAAGAAAATTTAAAAGTCTTCGCTAGCCTCATGTGTTTGTCATGAAATATGTTGCCCAAGTATTACTAATGTAATTTATTGATTCAAAATTCAATGATAGAGCATTGTTAGAAAATAAAATAACTTCAATTAGTATGTAAAATAAAAAAAAACTTTAATAATGAATTCGGTTAATCATTAACTAGTTCAATATTTTTAAATACTAGTTCGAACTCCTCCATTGCATAATATAGTATGCAATATGAGTAAATTTGTTTATCACACTACAAAAGAATACCAACATAATTAATAAATTATAATTGAGTAAGAAAATTAAGAAAAAAATTATAATTGAAAAAAATAGCTAACTTTTGAGTGATATTGTAACATCCCAAATTCTCACACTTGAAAATTCATAATTTATGTATTGTAACATTACATTTAAGGTAACATCCCATAATCTCTCACTTGATAATTCATAGTTGATATATATCTATATGTTTTAAACTCAGATATCAACTACAAATTCATAAGTATAGATCGAATTCTTCTACTTTATTCTTCTATCTTTTTCTTCGTTGGCACTGAGTCAGACGACATTCCTTCATCTGCTCCCGTATAACGAATTATACGATCATCGCACATACCCAAACACAAACACAAACAAGTAGGGTGAGCTAACATGCAACCAATCATTTATACAACATGCATATTTCCTTTGATGCACTCAACAAACCTCATATAATAACTATGTCAGACACACTCATACCATCATACAACAATCGCATCATAGATACTCATCCATTACTTTGATACACTCAATAGACACTCCTTCCACAATACCCAATAGACACTCATTCCATAATACCCAATAGACACTTATCCCGACGATATGTTGATGAGCGGTCAACGGGAGGTTACGCACTTGTGATGCCTTCTTAGTCCTCAACACTATGTCCAAAACCGGCACATAGACCAGGACTTCCTGCCCCTCTCACCACATAATTCATCCTTCTCTACCTGAGACTAGATGATTATTAAAGTATCAGGATAACCTCCAACTTCAGGACCCTCAACATCAACATATACACACATACCATGGCATTACAGAATCTCTCCGCGAGACTCATACCATGCTTACATTCCTCAACTCATACTATACCCTTACGAAATCTCCCCATAATACTCATATCATGTTCAAATGCATAAATTCAAATCCAATATAATAAATTACAATCATCACAGAAATCATACAAAATGAATATATCACAAAATAAATTAACAATACTAAAATATCACCATAAATGGTCACCGGAGAAGAATCAAATGTTTGACGAATCACATTAACCATAAACGCCAGTACATATGACTAGTCACAACTTACTGGATTTGACCAGGGCTGCTCTATGATCAGGGATGTACCAACTCCAGCTTTTAAGATTCCTCTATCCTACCATCACACTTATAATTCATAATTCCATATCTACCACAATAACATGAATTCATCAGAAATTTTCATTCCAACAAGATATATTGCACAATAATTTAACAGTACAAAATCTGTTCAACAAGATTTAAGTTAAAAGCTTGTCGAGTAGACTTCCAGGAAAGAGAGGTGCGTCACAATGGACAACTTAAGTACCAAGTATTTACTTAGCCAAAGTGTTCCTCGACTAGTTTTAACAAATTTCTTATTTATAGATTCAAAACAACAACATATAATATTAACACCGAAATTCAATATAGATAGATATTCACTAAGCATTATCAGTATTCACACAGAATTTCAAGACATGAATAGTAATAAAATAATGCTAAATCATAATATAAAAGCTTAGAAAGGTTAGCTCCCCTACCTCTATTCCAGACTTAATCTCTTGCTCATAATTTGTTTCCCCGAAAACCCTCACGAGCTTCTACTCTTCTTGCAACTAAAAATTTCTTCCTAACTCTTTCTTCTCTATTTCTCAAGGTTTCTCACTTGATTCTTCCTCTCTTTGTGCAAAATAGCCTCCCCTCTCATGACTATTTATAGTCCAAAAATTTTACTATTCAACATTTTTTTAATATTATTTATTATTTTAATATTATTTTATTATATTAATATCTTAATCACCATTTACATAATGGATTCCTCAATAATGCCTTAAAACATGGAGTGCTTAATCCACTATCAATATATTAATTTTTTTTTTATTTTTTTTAAAGAAAAAGGTATAAAAGAGTTTGAACACATGTTCTTGAAATCACCACAATTTTCTATCAATTAAGCATCTCATATGGTTACATATTATATTATATTGTATTGATCCTCCCCTTTAGAGTTATTCAAATTTATATTTGTAATCAAACATTGATTGTGTTTGTATTGAACAATTGTATTGAGTTATATGTATTAGTCAGAATTGATTAGGGAGTGGTTATAATACTTGAAAACTAGGAGTGGGAAAACTCAGATTAGTCAGGATTGACTAGGGATACTAAGATTGGTTAGAATACTTGGTTACTAAGAGTAGTTAAACTTAGACTTGTCAAGATTGACTTAGGGAACCAAGAGTGGTTTAGAATACTCGGACTAGTCAGGATTGACTAGGAGACAAAAAGTGGTAATAATACTTGCAACCAGGAGTGGTTTAAACTCAGTTGTAATCTTGGATAAAATTAGTGGAACCTCTCAATAGTTCTTGAGGGAGACTGAATGTAGCTCAAGTTGAATGAACCAGTATAAAAATATTTGTGTTATCATTTTCTTTATTTGAAATGTTTTCTTAGAACACTTTATTAAAAACACAATCATTTAACACATATAGCAAACTGTCTAACCCTTGCTATAGCTGGCAAATGTTGTTTTGCGAAAGAGTTTTTGAAAACACTATTCACCTCATTCTAGTGTTTTCCCTGTATTTCAATCTTTTCTTCCCTGTTGTTGTTGATCTTTTGGGTTGTGCTTTCAATCTTTGGATCGAATAAAAAAACATGTTTTCGTCTTCTCCTTTGCATACAAAACAACTCAAATAGTGGTAGTGGCCCAAGATTACAAAAAAGTTATGCAAAAAAGTGTATGACAACAATGTAATATTAAAAGAAACTAAATCAGTTAGCTTAAATACACATAAATACAAATTTGTACAATGATTAATCTAGTATAAGCAAATATTTTCTTAACACATATCCCTAGCAATGACACTAAAAACTTGTTGGATTTCCACACAACAACTCAAGTATATTAGGTACTTTATAGTATAATAAGTGTCGTATCCATAGGAATTTTGTAGAAAACACTATGTTTTAATTATTTTGATCATTTAGTTTAAAGTAGAAATGATTGTGATGTGTAGAAAACAAATTTGGTTCGTGAAAATAGTGTGAAATTTGTTGGAAAATAGTTTGGATTATCAAGCGAGTGACTTTCAGTTAATCTAACAGATTTGAAGTTGACCCCACACTTTTCCTCTCTTGTATTAGATCTATATTTAGATATGGCAGTGCAAATGATCAAGTACTAGGAGTTCGCTTATATGTAACTCTAGGTCCATCCTTGACACCTAGAGCCTAGAATCACCAAACTTCAATATGATTCTTAAATAACTGCTTGAATAGATCCCTTGCATTAAGATTAAGACTCCAATGTCCAACTCCAACCCTAGATATATTCTTTTAATGTCTTCAATTGTGTAACCCTCTCAAAGTTTGATGCGTCAATGTTGACGTAAGATAAACAAAATCTTGTAATCTTTCCTTTCAATCTCCTTATATTCTTATTAAGCTTCGATTCTTCTTACACCAACATATTTGTAACCTCATAACAACTCATATCAATATTTTTCAATTATAATAGTTCTTTATTGTAAGAATCAAAATATTAGTAGGAAGGAAAATTATCTTATTTTTCAACCTCAATCCCTTCTAACCATTATGACAATTGTTAGGACATACAGAAAAATAAAATAAGAGACACATTAATTTTATTGAAAACACGTATTGTATTTAATGCATTCTTCTCGATAGTTCAATACACATTACTCTTACACTTTTTTACATTTTTAGAAAAAACAATTAGAATACAAAAAAATTTAGCTCAATGATAGAAAACTTATTCATTAATAAAAAAAATACTTTTATGATTACATATTCCTATTTTATAAATTTAATGTTTTTTTTTGTTTTTAACATGATGATAAACTTCTTAATAACTTTTTATTTTTTTTTAATATAATAACGTGTTTTCCCTAGTTTTAGAATAGAAAAAATGAAAACCATATTCAAATCTACTCCATATTATACTATGCCTAATCATTACCGATAAACATATACAACAATTTCAGACATTTCTTTTTACATCTCAATAATTTTAACCTGCACCTTTATAAAATTTATTTTAAAATGTATATTTTAAAAAAATTGTATTATATTTTAGATTGCATATTCTAAAATAAAAAATAAAAAATAAAAAATAAAAAATATATTTTAAATCATAATTCTAAATATAAAATTTATATTTCAAATTATAAAATTTCGAATACAAGAATTTGTGGGTGCGAGAAGAAATTTATGGAAGCAGGAACTTCTAACACTTATATATTAAAAAGCCTACTTTGGGTCGAGCTTTTGCAATTAATGGCCCAAAAGTCTTGACATTTTGTTGTTTGTATTCCAGAACACGTGTACAGATGATGGCTTTCGAATTGAAAGCCCAAAAGTTTTCCAAATCGTATTGTGGTGCACTATTTAGATATCAAATTAATACAAAATAAAAATTAAATCGTATGGTTTAATTATATTTTCATATTGTTCTTTTTCGGTAAAAACCTTAAAATCCATATAAAAACTAGGGTTAAATATGTTTTTAGTCCATAAACTATTAAGTGATTTTGGGTTTCGTCCCTCTTCAGATTTGTTCATTTTAGTCCTTTTAGTTTTGAAACTCTTATGTTTAATCCTTAAAAAGCAACTACGTCAAATTTTTGTATGAGGTGACTAATGGTAAGTTAGGTGTGTGCCACGTTTTTTCTTTTTTTCTGAATTATTTGCCACATTTTTTCCAAACCCTTCCTTCTTCTCCCCCAATCACTCAAAATGTCTGCTCATCTCTTTCACACCCACCATTGTTCTCTCCCTTAAGTCTCCATTTTCATCCATTTGGGGTTTCCATGGTGCAGGTTCAGATCATGCAAGAGGACAACCTCGATCTCACCGCCCCTTCGCCGCCTCCTCCTCCTCCCCACTAGTGGTGGCCTAGGGTCCGAGGGTTACGTTAATGGTTTCGAGACAAACGTGGAACGCAGTTTTCACGCACTTTGTTAGGTCGTGTTTGGAGGCCGTGTTTGGTGGTGAGCTTCTTCACGGTGAAGTAGTTGTGCTCCACAGCGCATGTAGTGATGTCAAGGAAGAGTTTAATGACGTCACAGTGAGAGGTTACTTTGTGAGTGACGTTGGGTTCTGAATCTACAATAGAGAAGCAAAGTTCTAGGTAGAATGTAGAACTACACGCTGTAAAACCCTGAAAATGACACCTGGAAGAGAGGGACAAATGTCTCAACTAAAAGAGTTTGAGCATTTTATAGGATTTTTCCAAAGCACAACTCATCCCATTTTCTCAAAATTTGCATCTCTCTAAAAAACTCAAACCTCTTCTTTTCTCCTCCTTCTCTCTAGAAAATCTTCATCTCATTTCATCTTTTCAATCATCTGACCACACTTAATCACCCCTGGTATCAAGAACTTCAATTTTCACCGATCAACGTCTCGTTTAGAACGGATAAGTCTCAATCCTTGGGTTCTTGTAGGATTCTGAAACTGTCTGACACATGCAAGTCACATTTCTGGTTGCATGTGTACATTAGCTTCTTCTTCTTATTTCTGATCACTTTTATGATATTTTGGGTTGGTCCGTTACCGAAAATTAGTGAACTGTAGGTTCTTGAGGATTCTGGTGTTAGGAACAAATTTCTGAAGTGGTAGAGTTGTTTGGTCCGGTTAAGAGGTAAGGGAAGCTAGATAATTTAATTACTTGGTTTTGATGTATGGATATGTTGTTTAATAATTATGCATGTGTATGAAATTGATTTGGATAAAGCTGTATGAGTGTAAAATTGGATGAATTGGGTGTTCGGTGTTGTTGATGTGGAATAATTGATGTTGTGTTTATGATGATTGGGTATTTGTATGATTATGGAACAATGGTTGAGTGAAATTGGTAGGGTTTGGTGTCGATCTTAATTCTGTAGCTATTCTATAGAATTATGTAGTTGTTGAAGGTCTTTAATTGACCGTTCGACTTTTATCTGGTGCTTGGTCTTAACTGAGTTCTACTATTGTGGATTCTCAGTTAATGATTGTTCGGTTTAGTATTGATTTTCAATGAATTATAGCATTCTGTCTAGACATAGATTTTGTTTAGAAACAACGTTCAGTCTGTCATAGGCTATAACTGTTATTGACCGCTCGGTCTTGAACTGTCTAGGTAGTGCTCGGTCAGATGCCAACACTCAGTTTCAGTAGTGCTCGGTGATGCACTAAGCACTCGGTCTCATCATATTACCTAAAATTATGTAATTTGAAATTGAAACTAAGAGTGTTCGGTCTAAGCTCGTAGTATTCGGTTTAAGCTATTAGATTTTGATTATAAGCTTTAGTAGTTAATTATGTCCAATTATAGATGTTATATAGTATTAAGTCAAATCTTTGGATTTTCTCCATTAAATACAGTTCGGTTATAGTCTTTGCATAATGAGAAAATGTTCTGTCTCACAATAAGTATTTTGTTCAACTAAAGTGTTTAGCCTGGTTATAACGTTCGGCCTAAGTCCTAAGTGTTCGGCCTAAGCCTATAGTGATTAGTATAAGATAATAGTGTTCTCGGTATGGTCTACTAGTGGTCGACATTAATCAATAAGTGTTCGGTCTAATTCAATAGTACTCAGATCAAGCTAATAGTGTTCGGCTCATGCTTGAGTTTCACTCTTTACATGACCGTTCGGTCATGTTCACCATAGGGAAACAATATCCCGTTTGGTCAGGTTCACCATAGGGAAACCATATCTCGTACGGTCAGGTTCACAAATAGAAGGTGTTCTACCGTCAGGTTTTGTTCATAATAAGTGTTGATATTTTCCAAGTCAGTTATGCTCCATGGTGATGTTGTTTTAACGTTGAGTTTGAAGTTATTTAAAGATGTTATGGATGAGGAAAGATGTTGTTAATGAGGTATGGTATTTAAAATGTGATATGAATGAATAAGTATGATGTGATTTGTATTATATGGATATGAACGAGTGTTCCAAGGAGGAATATCTCAAAAATGGTTATGGAATTGTAAAGTATGAATATGGTCAGACTAAGCTGTCGTTCATCCTAAAATTCTAATAGCCACCGAGTCTCATGTAGAGAATGGTGGCGCATGTTGTTAGAATAGCAGGAGGCCTGGTTGTGTATAGCTTGGGGTTCCAACTATCGGACTAAACTCATGTGTAGACTTGGGTTTCCAGCTATAGTAAGGGATGAAGGGCTAACCTCATGTGGCGGCTTGGGTTTCCAGCTATGGTAATTCTGATGATTTTCCAGATTACCTTTCCATGAGTGCAAGAACGTCGTAGCTACATAATTCATACAGTCAGAGTAAAGTGAACAGTCATTGCATGCATTGTTGTATGATTATGGTTGGAAATGTATGATTGGTTGTTGCGAGATGGACTTATTGATTTATATCAGATTTATGTGAGTTATCTCTTTACATAGTTAATTAAATTACACTAGCTTACCCTTATTTTCCCGTCTTGTCATGTCGTCCGTTCGGTCGTCCTTGTCCTTGCAATGATCACCCTTTGGGTGTGAGCAGAGTGTCCAGAAGATATTCTGGAGCAGGCGCTGGCAGGAGAGGAAAGATTCCGCTAAGAGTAAGATCGTTCAGTCTTGTGCTTGTTTTTGTTTTTAGTATAGGACCGTTCGGTTGATAATCCTCTTGTATGACTGATCGGTCTGTTTTTATGATTTGTATCAGTGTAGGTTTATGTAAAGTTTTTAATGGTTATTTTAGGATAACTGTAAGTTAAACTTTATTTCCTGTAACTGTTCTATTTTATTGTAAATGTAAGTACTCTTGAATATAGTTTACAGCTATATTTTTGGGATGTTACACACGTGCTCATAAGAATCACGTGGGACTGGTGGGAGAGGGATAAAGGGGTGCTGCTGCTTTTTTAGAGAGAGAAGTGTGGTGGCCGAAATCTTAGAAAGAGAAAGAGGAAGTTTTGGGTTAGTCATGGCTTAGTCTGATGGTGAAGGTGCCCAAAGACACGGGGAGAACCATTAAATGTCTATATACCTTGATATATTGGTTACATTCAACAAAGACTGGATCATCTCCGTTAAGCTGAAATACATCAATTTTCCAATGACAAAAAGACATTTGTGCCGAACAGGACCATTGACACTAAAACCATATATCTGAATTAAAGGCAAGCCAATACCATCAATTAAACCAAACACAAATAAGGAAGCAATGGAGCAATTTATCTCAACTAGATTTTTAATTTAAGAAATCTATGAAGCAAAATATAAGCAATTGATCAGTGTAAAAAATGTCAACCTGTATTAAAACTGGTAGAAGATCCATATCTCAGTAACATTTCCATTTGAATCTTCTTGTTTCCTAGAGCTACCAGCAGAAGACTTCCTTATAATGGACCCTTTCATAAACATGTTAGAGATGATAGGGAGAGATATTGTTCCTTGTGGCAATGAGGGAAGAAGCTCATTTTCCAGGTTTACAATCTCAAATATCTATATATTGGAACAAATAATTAGACTAAAATCTTCTCTTCAGAAATGGATCAGAACTAGAAATATCAAGGCTTTAAATAATGGTACATTGATGTTAGGTCAGAGTTTGATAAATGAACCCTTAATCAGCGCCACCATAACCAACCAGGTCACGTGCCTCGACGACTTCTTGCACGACAACTTCTAACATAGCACGAAGCTCCGAGACAACAACATTGGTAAAAACAGAAAACTCTTGGCCGAGGAGAGCAATGGCGGTGGTGATGACGGTGTTGTCTGGTCGGAGTGAATTTCTTCCACTGACGGGAGTCTGCTTTTGGCAATAATGGTGTCGGAGGCAGTGGACGCTATTGCTCCATTGAAGAGTAGTAAAAAAGAAAAAAAGGAGAAACGTGGCATACACTCATCACGGAAGCTACATCCCACGTGAGCTCGCTGTTTGTCACATAAAAGAAAACTTAACGCCGTTCAATTTTAAGGACTAAACATAAGAGTTTTAAAACTAAAAAGACTAAAATGAACAAAACTTTCAAAGAGAGACGAAACCCAAAATCGCGTAATAGTTTAGTGACTAAAAACATATTTAATCCTAAAAACTATCCAAATAGGAAATATAATTTGTGTGGTAAGAGGAATAATAATATCCATGATTACTTTACCTTTTATGTTATTTCTCCCAAACTTAACTATAGAATTTAAAAAAAAAAGTTGGATATAAATATTATTTTAATTATTTCTATTCTATCAACAATATTTAAAAAGAAAATCTTTGATTAACTTAAGATTATAATTTTAAGGAATCTTTTTTCATTCTTTATATGAAATTAAGAAACATTAGATTAGAATTTTAATGACATATAATTAATAGAATATTAAATATTTACTAACTTTCATAAACATAAATAAGATTTGACTTTATTGATATTTTATTGTGATTCCTTAATAAGATAAAATATCATGTATAAGAGAGGAAAATGAATTAAATTGTAACATTTTAGAATTATACACCTCAAATGCTATTAATTTTTACTATAATTATATTTTTATTTGCTAGTTTTTAATTAGCATTGAAATATTCATTTCTGTGTTTCCTTTTAAAGAAGTTATCATAGAGATAATTTTGAGCACAGAAAACAGTCTAAGACTTTTATTATATAAATGCATGAGGACCTCTCCACCATGAGATCTATAACTACACAATAAAGAAATAAACACCGTTTCCTAATCAAATCAAGAAAAATGAAAATCATTTTTGGTTTTTCTCTTCTGCTGCTTCTTCTCTGTGTTGCTTCGGGTAAGCACTCTTGGTCACAAATTCTAGAATTTCAGTTATAGTATTTTGTGCGTAAATATAAATGAATTTTAGAAATTAATTATATAGATGCAGGAAATGAAGTCCAAACGACAGAGGTACCTTTAGACTGCGAGGAGTATCCGTTGATTAACGATGTTTGTGACCCAAAAAATCCAGAAGATTGTATCTATGATTGCAAATTACATTATAGAACAACATACATAGGTGCATATTGTGACATTTATAAAAAGATTTGTGTTTGTATATATTGTGGTGGAAAATAGTTTTCACACCTCTTCAGTCTGTATCAACTCAAACTCAGGGGTCTAAATAAAACCTTATTTATTATTCATTTTATCACTTGCTTTATTTTATTTTACTTTACATTGAAGTCTGATTCAATTGGGTAATTTTGTTATATGATTAGGAATGACAACGAAAAAAAAATCTCTATTTTATATTTATTCTTTTTAAAAAAATTCATTTGTATATTCAAAATTAATATTTGTATTTGTATATTCAAAATTAATAGGTATCAAACTTTTTCTCACAACTTGTATCTATATTTATATTCATTTTCTTACTATTTCAATATCAATTAATTATTTTTTTATAAAATATTAAAAAAAACATAACATATTCAATATAAAAGAAGAGTATTCTCGTTTCTTTAAAATCAAATATTTAGAAGTAATTGAATGGATTTCAAATTTTAAATTAGAATACCAAATAAAATTTTATGAGAACTAAAACATTTATTAAATTTACAAATATTAATGAAATTTAGTTGATAAAATTTAAATTTTAAAAAATATAAAAGGAAAACAAATATTCAAATTAAAAAATATTTTAATACTTTAATTTTTTAAATTCTAATGAAATCCCTTTTTCTATACACTAATAAAAATTATAGTACATCTTTTTATAAAAATCACAAAAAGAACAAATATTAGACGAATAATAATTTAAATTTAATGTAAATATTTCATTTTTTGAACTTAAATATATGTTGAATGGTCATAAAGATATTCAATACAATTACATTAAATTATTATATTATTGTAAATAAAATCTATTTATATAATTATAATGATAAAATTATCATGATAATAGTTAGAAAATAAAAATAATTATATAAAAATATTAAAATAGTATTTTATATGATAAAAACAAAAAAAAATAAAAGCATTAAAAAAATTAAATGTGTGCTTTAAATAATTTGATAAATCATTGAATGAAATCATAACAAATTATTTAATGACTATAAATATTTTAATAATTTAGATGATGACAAAAATGAATATTATACTAAATATGAAAAGAGGGATAAAATGAATTTAGGGTTAAATATGTTTTTAGTCCCTAAACTATTACCGTTTCTGGTTTTCGTCCCTCTTTCAAAATAAGGTACAATTTGTCCTCATTCTTTTCGAAACTTTAGTTTTAGTCCTCGAAACTTTGGTTTTAATTCTCGAAAACTAACCTCGAAAATTACCACATTTTTAACGGTGTTAATTTTCGAGAACTAAAACCAAAATTTTGAAAAGAATGAGAATCAAATTGTACCTTATTTTGAAAGAGGGACGAAAACCAAAAACGACTAATAGTTTAGGAACTAAAGACATATTTAACCCATGAATTAAACGTACCTATCTTCATTTTGTTACCCAATTAAAAAATTAGATATTACAGTATCCATTCCCATGTGGGAATTTTTTCATGCATTTGAATAATTTATCATTCTTGTATACAACATTTGCTTTCAACTAGGAATGAAAACACATTTTCTTGCCAGACTTACGTGTTGGTTTTTCCAACTGGTTTGTTTATTTAAAATACAAGTCCTTCTAATTAAAATAGAGTCACACTTAAAAAAAG
Organism: Vigna umbellata; assembly: GCF_029865625.1. Classification (NCBI taxonomy): domain Eukaryota; kingdom Viridiplantae; phylum Streptophyta; class Magnoliopsida; order Fabales; family Fabaceae; genus Vigna; species Vigna umbellata. Next base: position 17,109,942 of record NC_142173.1, on the reverse strand, counting down.
TGTATTAAATATAACAAAGCGACTTCCTTATGTAATAAATGTGTGTGTGTGTGTATATATATATATATATATATATATATATATATATATATATATATATATATATATATATATATATATATATATATATATATATATATATATATATATATATATATATATAGGGTTTACTAATGCGCATACGTCTGTTTTTCAGTTGGTACATTTTAGCAATGTGTATTGGGTTTTAGTAGACAAAAATACCCTTATAGATCATGGATTCTAAGTTTTAAGGTTAAGAGTTTTTAATAATTTTCATTCTCAAAATTAAAAAAAAAAAAAGAAACCCCAAACCCTTAGTAATCTCCTCATTCCTCTCAACCCTTTCTCTTTCATCTCTCTCACTTCAACATTTTCTTTGTCATCCTATGGTAGTCTCAACTGAAAAATATCAGAAACATTGGCGGTTAAACAATCTTTACAAAAAATGATTTTATAATGAGTTTTCATTTTATAATTTTTGTCTTATCTAATTTTATCCAATTTTCACAAGCATAAAGGAATTGATAATTGACCTGGAAAAAATAAAAAATATTCGTTGTTAAACAATTTCTTACAAAAAATGATTTTATAATAAGTTTTCATTTTATAATTTTTGTCTTATCTAATTTTCACAAGCATAATGACATCAAAGGAACTGGTAATTGGCGTGGAAAAATTCAGAAACACTCGTTAAACAATTACTTACAAAAAAATGATTTTATAATGAGTTTTCATTTTATAATTTTTGTCGTATATAATTTTATCTAATTTTCACAAGCATAATGACATGCGAAGAAATTGGTAATTGGCTTGGAGGGTTTTCTTAGAGATGATGATTCAACATATGCAGATGATGAAATTAGAGAGGTCAGTGAAGATGGTGAAATTGAAAAAAATCTTGAATGAACATTTGCGTGAAGGTGAATATGTCAATGAGTCAACTCCTTACAAAGACAAATTGCTTAACGGCTAGTGTTTATGATTTTTTCAATTGGGGCTAGAGTAGGGATGATAGAGAAAAGGTTGGAGTGAGAGATGAAGGAGAAATGGTTGAGAGGAATGAGGGAGGTGAGTAAGGGTTTGGGAGTTTCTTTTTTCTTTTTTAGTTTTGAGAATGAAAATTATTAAAATACTCTAAACCTTAAAACTTAGAATCCATAATATATAAGGGTATTTTTGTCTACTAAAACCCCTGTTTTTCAGTTGGTACATGTTAGCAATGTGTACCAGGTTTTAGTTGACAAAAATACTCTTATATATCATGGATTCTATGTTTTAAGGTTAAGGGTATTTTAATAATTTTCATTCTCAAAACTAAAAAAAAGGAAACCCCCAAACCATTACTCACCTCTCTCATTCCTCTCAACCCTTTCTCTTTCATCTCTCTCACTCTAACATTTTCTCTATCATCCTATGGTAGCTCAACTGAAAAAAAAAATCAGAAACATTGGTTGCTAAACAATCTTACAAAAAATGATTTTATAATGAGTTTTCATTTCATAATTTTTGTCTTATCTAATTTTATCCAATTTTCATAAGCATAAAGGAATTGGTAATTGACCTGGAAAAAATAAAAAATACTCGTTTACAAAAAATGATTTTATAATGAGTTTTCATTTTATAATTTTTGTCTTATCTAATTTTATCTAATTTTCACAAGCATAATGACATCAAAGGAATTGATAATTGGCCTGGAAAAAATCAGAAACACTCAGTTGTTAAACAATTTTTTATAAAAAATTATTTTATAATGAGTTTTCATTTTATAATTTTTTTTCGTATATAATTTTATGTAATTTTCACAAGCATAATGACATCCGAAGGAATTGATAAATGACCTGGAGGGTTTTTTTTAGAGATGATGATTCAACATATGCAGATGATGAAATTAGAGAGGATAGTGAAGATGGTGAAATTGAAGAGATCTTGAATGAACCTTTGCCTGAAGGTGAATATGTCAATGTTTACAAAGACAAATTGTTTAACGGCAAATGTTTATGATTTTTTCAATTGGGGCGATGACAGAGAAAAGGTTGGAGTGAGAGAGATGAAAGAGAAAAAGTTGAGAGGAATGAGGGAGGTGAGTAAAGGTTTGGGGATTTCTTTTTTTTAATTTTGAGAATGAAAATTATTAAAATACCCTTAACATTAAAAGTTAGAATCCATGATATATAAGGGTATTCTACTAAAACTCGGTACACATTACTAAAATGTACCAACTGAAAAACAGACATACTATATATATATTGATATTTATACAATCAGTAAAATGTAGTGAAATAAAAAATGAGACAAACAAATACGCAAAGTTTTACATTACTATTTTATTATAAATTATTATTATAATTATTTTTTATAATCATTATTAAATTTGCTTTATGTAGTATTTACAATTAAAAAGGTATTTTTAGCGTACATAGTTTTACCATTTCTAAGAAGTTTTTAAATTATATATCTTAGTTTATTAAATTCAAATTTAATATTATATTAACTAAAATAAAATTCAATATTTTTTAAAATTTATTTAGTTGTCATAATTTTGTTTATTGAATAATTAAGGTATGTTTTAATATTCAATCTTTAATTTTGAGAGCATGATTATAGTGGTTGAAGTTACAGTCCTAATAAATGGTGGAATGATCGGGCAAAACATTAAATGAGAGGTTCTTTGATGTTGATCGGCAAAGGTTCCTTCTCCATGTTCAAAGACTTAGAAGCCCAAAAGAAACCTAATTTAGGTACTAAACTCTTGAGTAAGGCCCTAATGATGTGTTATCCATCACAAAACTAAACAAGGTTATTGGCCAAATATAAGGCCTAAAATGAATCTATATTACATATTTACATAAATGGTTAAGATAAAAGAAGAAGACTAATAGTTGATTCTCCACAAAAATAGAGTCCTTAAAGCTCTATCTTTCTCTTGAAAGGGATTTGTTTTCAAATCTTCATAGTTGATCATCACCTACAAAATGAATTAAATCATAGATGTTTAAAGTAGGACTTACATCATATTCAATTGGAAATTCTATTCTATATGAAGTATCATTGATCTTTTGGACCACCTGATGACAATCTGCTAGCTAGGTTGAGTCAAAACTAGAAGGAAAGCCATGGAGACAGTCATGAATGATGATGCGCGAAAATGATGATGGGTAGAAGGCTAAATGTCTCGACCTTATGATGTTTTATGGTGATGGAGGATATATTTAGTGATACTCTAAGAGAGGTTGGGTCAACTTTTGGAGGAAGGTAACTAGAGAAGGCTACTTGGGTTGCTCTAGCCTAAGGTGATCTAATAATAATAGTATGGCAAAAACATGACAAGATAACTTTACTTTAAATCAAAGGTAATTACATGAAGGAGATACACCTTTATTTATAGGCTAAGGTGTCTCAAAATGGACAAAAACTAAAACCTAAAATAGCCACCTTGGTTAGCTTGGAGAACAAGGAGAAATCCTCTCCAATAGAAGGGATACAAGTGGCGAAAATCCTCTCAAATAAGAGGGAGACAAGTCGCACATTCAGTGATCTTCCTCGGGCTTGCTTCCATCAATCCTGATATCCCTGATCAGCGAATAACCTGTAATTACCCTAGATCAGTTGGATATTTGCACCACTCCTGGTTTCTCAATTAACAAGTAGTTGTTAATTACCCTTGACTGGATGAGTATTTGCACCACTCTTGGTACTAAGCAACCTTTTCTAAATTTCCTTTGAGTATTCACACCACTCCTAGTATCCTTAAGCATTATAGTATCTACGATACCACCTAATTGAGTTTCACCCACTCCTAATTGTTCAGTATTCTTCATCACTCCTAGTATCCTTGATCAATGAATAACCTCTAGTTACCCTAGATCAGTTCAGTATTCGCACCACTCTTGATACTAGACGACCTCACATAGATTTCCTCAACTCTCTAGAGTTAAGTTGTAAATGTTTTAATTCTCCTCAGAATTGCAATCAAAGATTACTTACAAGTCGTTCACAATAAAAACCAGTCTAAACACTCGCAAGTGTTTCTCTCATCACTCTTTTTCTCTCATCTTACAATCAGTAAGCAATATAACAATGAAGCTTGAGAGTATTTCTTTTATTCTCTTCTCTTTTCTCTTATTATCTTTTTCTCCTCAGATATATTATTTTTCTTTAGCTCTTATCTTTTTCTCTTTCCTTTGATTTGAGGAATTTAGCTTTAATAGCTCAAAGAGATTTCCTTGCTCAACGGATGATGAGATATTTTCATATCTTTGTATTTTCTCTCCTTTTCATCATCATCTTTTTATTTCTTCTTGCCTTCTATTTGTACACCTTGATGATATAATCATTATGACAATGCATGTCTTGATAATATGACTATTTGACGAAGCTTGTCTTGAGATTTGTTTTTTTTTTTGGCTATTGATGTAGGTGTCAGTCATAGGATAATGTCTTTTGTTAAAGCAGATGTGTTTTTCATATCTTTTATCAAAAACATTTTTTACTTATCTTTTTGGCATAACTTTTGATGACTTGATCAATCATTCTTTTGCCTTTCTTTTATGAACGTTTGTGGCGATTTTCTTACACAAGATAGAAACTTGTATAACAAGTATGTCTTATTGTTTACTTTAGTATTTTTGAATGTTTTTATCATTTGTTTAGGATTATGTGTTTTTTAATGTTTTTGTGTCTGTGAGATTAGTTGATATCATTTAGTCTGTAAGAGACTTCTTAGTTGGTATTTTACTTATTAATTTCATGATTTTTTTACATAGGTATTTCTGTCACTATTTTCTAAGGGAATAACATTTTGTGAATGTCTTTCATGTTGCCTACTGCTGATCTGATTGGATTTTGATGTATAATCCACTTATCATATATCACTTTTGTTGTTTTTGAATGTTGAGCATTTAATGTGATTTAATGCTTGCTCCAAACAACAAAGTACTTTTTAATTTCGTACCATTAAGGTAACATTTGACGATTAGGCTTTTCTCTTAAAGATACCAAGCGTTGAGTAAAGACTTCATTATTGGACGAAGCATTGTTTTAACTCATGGTATCGTTTTGGCAAGTACATGCTTCTTATTATTTTTGTCTCTTCTTTAGACAGATAACGTTTAACTTATCTAAGGTTTATTTGATGTTTTAGGCTTTTAATCACCTTCCAAGCGCACATTCATTTCTCTCATTTTTCATTTTCGACTAGTGCTCCACATCAGAATTTCTCACTCCTCCACGAGGCATTTTGCTCCAATCCACGTCAGACTTTGTGGCTCACGTCATCGCTCCATCAGCCACATCTGCGAGAGCTTCTGTTTCGCACTGCCTCTCGAAGCTCATCTCCACCAAAACCTAATTCCATCGACAACATTCTTCGTCCTCTTCACATCATCAACTTCACAGCTCCTTCAACACAGTGATTCTCTCCACGAATCACTCATGGAAACTAAAATATTCATCGCTCCAGCCATATCTATCGAACCGCGTCCTCTCGCGTCTTCGAATCACTAATCCATATTAGTTTTATAATACAAGACTTTTATAGTTGGCAGTTTTATTCGTTATTACCGTTTTACTGTTATATAAACAGTAGGCAACTCTTTGTAATACAGTTTTTTCTTCTATTACATTTTTACACATTCTCTGTATCATCTTCTCTGCATTTTTTTCATTTCTGCTACCAGTTCTTTGTATCTGTTTCTGTCATCAGTGGTATCAGAGCCTTGGTCGAGGAAGGACCTAAGGTGATTTGTGGGTTAATCCGGGTACAGTGCGGTTGTACCACGTGGGTGTGAAAGATCAAAGAAAGAAGTTCTTTGAGCAAGAAAGAAGAAGGATCATGGCTGATTTTTCTATGACGAATCTTCCCATTCTTACAGATAAAAATTGGAGCAGGTGGAGCACACAGATGCGGGTTTTGTTTCGAGTTCAAGACGTCATCAGTGTGGTTGAAGGACAGGATTCGACGGTTGATTTCCACGGTTCAGAGGATCAGAAGGAGGTGCATCGAAAGAAAGATGATAAAGCTTTACTGATAATTCACCAATGTGTGGACGATACACATTTTGAGAAAATTCAAAATGCGATTACAGCAAGGGAAGCGTGGAATATCTTGGTCCGTTGTCATGCTGGAGGGGAGAAGATTAAGAAAGTAAGGTTGCAAACACTGAGAAGACAATATGAATTGCTGCAAATGGAGGACAATGACAAGGTCAGTGAGTATTTCAATAGAATTTTGTGTCTTACCAATCAAATGAAAGGTTGTGGTGAGAAGCTCAGTGATTTAATGATAATGGAGAAAATAATGAGATCATTACCTAGACGGTTTGATTTCATTGTTGTTGCAATCGAAGAATCCAAAGATCTTGCAGAATTAAAGATCGAAGAACTTCAGAGTTCTTTAGAGGCTCATGAGATGAGGCTCTTGGACAGAGATCCTGTCAAAGTTGATGAGCAAGCGTTGAAGGTCCAACACATCAGAGGAGAAGGAAAGAAGAAATACAAGAATTGGAAAAGCAAGTCTGCTGCGCACAAGAAATGGAAGAATAATGACAATTCAGATGATCATGAAGAAAGAAGTGAGTCATCTGAAAGAAGTAGTTCAAAGAAGAACTATAAGAAGAAAGACAAGAGAAATATAGAATGTTTCTCATGTCATAAGATGGGACATTATGCATCTGAGTGTTACTCGAATAAGGATAAACAGCACAAGAAAGAGTATAATAAAGAGGTCCATCTTGTCAAGGAAGAATCTGACTCAGAACCGTTAATTCTGATGGTTACAACGTTTCCAGAAGATTCACCATCGTTGAATAAATCTTGGTATCTAGATTCAGGATGTTCAAATCACATGACGTGTAACAGAGAGTGGCTGATTAATCTGGATGAATCTAAGAAAAGCAAGGTTAGATTTGCAGATGACAGCACATTAAGAGTAGAAGGAATTGGAAATGTTACTATAAGGAAAAAGGATGGATTGCACGGAACTATAGAGAATGTTCTGTTTGTGCCAGAAATGAAGTGCAACTTACTGAGTTTAGGTCAATTGATAGAAAAGGGTTTTACAGTGATCATGGGAAACAACAATCAGGTGGAAGTGTTTGATAAAAACAAAAAGTTGATTTTGAGAAGTAAGATCTCGAAGAACCGCACGTTTCAAGTCTGTATGGATATGGTTGAAAACTTACAGTGTTTGTCTACGGTAAAGGAAGATGAGAACTGGAAATGGCATTTAAGGTACGGGCATCTCAACTTTCAAGACTTACAGAAGCTAAGTAAGAAAGATATGGTTGTTGGACTGCCAGGTATTATTCTACCAGAGAAATCATGTGAATCATGCATTGTTGGGAAGCAAACGAGAAGACCGTTTAAAGCACAAGTGGAAATGAGATCCAAAGAACGACTTGAAGTTTTACACTCAGATATATGTGGACCCCTTGAAGTGCCAACGCTGGCTGGAAATAGATATTTCATCACTTTCGTTGATGAATATAGTAGAATGATATGGGTTTATCTCATCAAACTGAAAAGTGAAGCTCTTGAGATGTTTAGAAGATTCAAGGTCAGCGTAGAAAGAAAGAGAGAAGACAAAGAGCAAAAACAAAACTGTATTACAAAGAGTTGCCTACTGTTTATATAACAGTAAAACGGTAATAACGAATAAAACTGCCAACTATAAAAGTCTTGTATTATAAAACTAATACACCTCCTTAATTCAAGACTTTTGATGTCACAACTCCAATCTCCTTTCTGAGATACTCAAATCTGGCAGGGTCAAGAGCTTTTGTAAACAAATCTGCCAGCTGAATATTGGTTTTGCAGTGCACCAGTTCAATCTTGCCTCTGTTAACCATATCACGTAAGAAATGGTATTTGACTTCAATGTGTGGGAGAAGTAAACACATTGAAGTCAAATACCATTTCTTACGTGATATGGTTAACAGAGGCAAGATTGAACTGGTGCACTGCAAAACCAATATTCAGCTGGCAGATTTGTTTACAAAAGCTCTTGACCCTGCCAGATTTGAGTATCTCAGAAAGGAGATTGGAGTTGTGACATCAAAAGTCTTGAATTAAGGAGGTGTATTAGTTTTATAATACAAGACTTTTATAGTTGGCAGTTTTATTCGTTATTACCGTTTTACTGTTATATAAACAGTAGGCAACTCTTTGTAATACAGTTTTTTTTCTTCTATTACATTTTTACACATTCTCTGTATCATCTTCTCTGCATTTTTTCATTTCTGCTACCAGTTCTTTGTATCTGTTTCTGTCATCAATCCAAAGCCTTTTCGAGCCTCTGATCTTTCCAAGCATCATATCCATTTGTTTCATCTTATAGTGTTCTTCATTTTTCACTATTTATTCCTTTATTCCTAATGATTAACGTCTCTCTCGTTCATCCACCGACGAAGCTTAGATCCTACGGTTTTCGTGAGTTCGCTTTTCGGCATCGACAATGCTGGTTCAAGATTCAGAACCTCCAAATGTGTTCCTCCTCCATCAAGCTCTCTCACTAGGGTTTCAAGAGCATTCATCGTTTTAAGTCTTCTTTTCCATTTTTTCGCTGCATTTCGTCATTGGAGAACGCCTCGAGGAGCATCGAATCCAGCTCAGACGGGTCTACTTAGTCTTCTCATCGGAGCTTCTTCCATCAAATGTTTCCCATAAGGCTTGCCAATTTGTTTCTCGAGGATTTTGGTTCGACATTATCCCAAATGTTAATTAATGAACCAAATCAACTCGACTGGATTCTTTTGCAATGGGCTTCCAAACTTACTTTTTTCAATCTGAATTCAAGTGTTTTACTTTGCAAGTCCACTACCAAGACAAAGTTGATGAACAAATCACTTATATATTATGAATTAGAATAAAAAATATCTTCAATAATTCGTGCATTTCTCTCTAACAATAATATTTTTGGTCTTTCAATTTTAAAGTTGGAATGGTGGATAAATAAAAAACATAAAATGAAGAATAATAGATGAAGGTGTTGCAAGAATGTAGATTTGAATAAAGTAAATTACTAAGGTTAGAACAAAAACTGGTAAAAAAAATCAATAAATTGATAACACTGCAGTTGTCACGATAAAATTAATACTACAAAACTATAGCAACTTTAGTATTGCTAAGATAGTAACGAATAAAATAGTAAGGGTAAATTCAACCGTAAGTCGTCTTTCAATGAACACGAAATTGATTTCTAACAAATTAGTTCTTATAAAAACTATACAAAATGGGTTAGTCAAATAAAATAATAGAAGTAACAAAAGAAGACTAAGATAAATAAATTATACAAAATATTAGATAATAAAATAACAAAAGATAGAAAGAAAGAAATTATGAAAAGACTTAACAAGATAAACAATGATAAAGAAAATAGGTTGATTTCACAACTTTTTCAAAATATTATTCATCATTGGTTATCTAAATATTACTGTTTAGTTAACTATTGCCTTATATTTCCAAATTAATCAATGTAAATTCTCAATTAATTTGTTGGCATTCTCACTATTAACCAAAGTACATTCTCAGTTAAAAGCTAAGAAGTTTGTAGATTAATCATTGTAAATTTAACCAAAGTAGATTCCCAATTAAATATTATTATGCCTAATCATGTCTATTTTTTTATCTCTTATATCAAGTAAAAAGCTAATTAACCAAACTATATTCTTAATTAATATTTGTTAAAGTTTTCACATTTAATCAAAGTACATTCACAATTATTGGCAAAAACTCATTCAATCACACATGAAAGATCCTAACTTTAATCAAAGTAAATTCTCAATTAAAATTAAAAACCCTTGGACTCATACGATTGATATGTTATGTAGATTTAACATCACGCGAACTTGTTATAATGTAAAAATCATTAATTTTAATAGATAAAAATAATTAAGAAGCAAAAGACATAGATAAAAATAAATCACAACAAGAATAAACAAAACAAACAAATTTATTCATTAACCTCATAATCTAGTTAAGAAATTACAACATAATTAACCTTAAAGGCTTAGCACTCCATGGAATGTGGAAATAACATAAAAATAGAAAAAGAGAGAGTGGAGAACATGAGAGAAGATAGAGAGGATGAAATTAGGCCTCCAAAAAGGTTCCTAAGCTCTTCTAGTGTGTTTCATAAGTCTCTTTATATAAAAATTGAACTCGACTTTGTTTTGAACTTTTCTATTATTATAATCTTCTTTTTATAATGTAATCTCCTCTAGTTATCTTTTAAATAATCCAATATCTTCAAGATATATTTTTTTGTTGGGAGATCTAAAAATATTTGAGAAGATATTTGCTAGAATAAAACAGATTTGACAAATATTATCTTTGTTGGGTACAAACAAAGTTCCACATCGGATAAAATAAGAGATGAACATGAGTTTATATACACATAAGACACCTCCATTGTTAAGAAGCCTTTTGGAGTAGTACCAAAAGCAAATCCGTGAGGGCTTGGCCCAAAGCGGACAATATCTTATCAGTGTGGAGATCTATGTGTGTTGTCCCTCCCTACAATCTTTTCTCCAAATTATATTTTATTATAAATATTTATCAATTACCAAAGCCCTTTTAGTAGAAAAAAAAAATAGAGAAAACCGCAAGATCCAATTTTTGTTGTTCGTTACTTAGCCAATTTTTTTTCACTTTTTTCATGCTTTTCTTACCTTCTTCATGCAATGTTTGACTTGACTTCTTGTGGTTTTGATTATTTGCTATTCTTGAATTTATCTTTATGGTGTGATGAAACTTTAACCAATTTATTTTCATACCTTCATGAGTTCAACTTAGTTGTAGTTGCACTAACACTCCTCAAAGAACATTTATGCAACTAAAAAGTTATTTTTTATCATGTTTTTGTATCTCATACTCAATAAACCTAATTATAACAAGTCCTAATTAAAATATTCTTTTAAAATATAAAAATCAATTAAGAATTCAATATTAAAAGTTAAATGAAAACATATATATACACTCGTGACCCAAGTTGTTATAACCAATACTCGATTAGCCATTTTTCAAGTTGGCTACATTCTCAAATTATTTAAAATTATGTTCATAATTTGTCAATTCAAATTTACATTTGAACTACCTATCTATATTTCTCCCTCTTCCTCGATCTTAAATGTCTCAATACATTTCTCTTCACCATATTTTACTTCTTTCAATCATGTCAATTCGTTTATTTATTCTTTCACTTTGATTTATTTATGGATGTTCTCAACATAAAGATAATGCATTTGCTATGCTGATAACTTAGTAAATACGAGATTTGATTCTATAGAGATGAATTTATGTGAAATGGTAGTATTTGTATTGATTTTCTTATAAACTGATTTGGTATCTTGAAATATAAGTTCTCTAGTGGAACAAGCGTTTAGTGTGACTCCGAGTTTATTTGTATCTTTTTTTTTTCTTTATTTTAATTTCTAGATTTTATACCCATGAAGAAAAATTAAATGTAAAATGTCAACCCAGTTGAAATTATAGTCAACTATAATTATATCTTTCATAAAATTATGTGTAAAAGAATAGAAAAAATAAAATCATACCATTTTATAATAATTTTTATAAATTAAAGTCGTTATGATCTTGTTTCTATTTTTTATTTTATTTTTCTTCTTTTTCACGTGACATCATTCAACCAGAAACCATTGATAAAATACGAGAAGACTAAGAAATTTGATAAACAAAATTGTAATTTAATAATTAAATAATAAATATGCGATTAAGTTTACTTGCAATAGTATGTCAAAATCGAGATTTACCCGTTATTATATTATAAATAGAAACATACAATGTGCTTTTCTTTTAAATAAATTCCGATCTAATTCTCCAAAACTTATTTGTCTTATTTTGATTTTCTAATTCAAAGTACTTATCTTTTACTCGTAAAGTAATTATAATTAAAATTTAATATACATAATTGAAAACAACAATAAGCTATAGCATTTTTAAATTAAAAGGATTTATAGAGATAACATCACAAAATTAAAGAATTAACCTCGTTGCTTCTTTGATCCTGTGTTAATTTAAAATCAACAATCTTTGACACAATGGTCTTAGTCTAAACTAGCAATTAATTAATTCGATAGGATTGATAGAGACTGATAATGAACACCAATGGATGTATACCGAAACAATGTTAAAATTATTAAACGAACAAATACAGGCCCACAAGCTCTAAATACGTATATACGCCCGTCCAACGATATCAAAACAACAAATGTACGTATGTATATGTATGTATGTATGGTGTACTCTGAAAAATCAAATCAATAAATCAGATACAAAGAAATGTATGTTATATACATACACCTGCGCGCAGAAGATAACCAAGTGGTTTATTCAGCCCAGAGGTCGTTTATCGGTGGCATCTCTCGGAGTAACCTATCGAACTCCTTAAACGACAGATCTCTCATCAAAAACGACCTCTCCGTTCCACCTTTGTCGTGTCTATTTCTTTGGGCCTTTGGTCCCGAAGCGTCGGAATCTTTACCCGTAAGCTTCTGCACAACAGATTTGAAGCTGGTGGCATCGGTTTCAACGTATTGGGTGTTGATTATGACAACCTTCACAGGTCCCCTGCTGCATCCACCAGTAGCCATAGTAGAAAAAGATGAGTTTTTTCCGTGTGAGAAACTGAAGGGATTGAGTAGAGTGAGTTTGGAACAAAAGGGGTTGAAGCAAAAGATGCTGGTGTTGTTCTAAGGAGGGTTGATTATTTATATAATATTGGTGGGTTGTGATTGACGGCTGGAGAAGGTAAGTAGATGAAATGAGTTGACCGTTGGTGCCTGTGCGAAATGAGGGGGAAGGTGTGCAAATGAAAAGGGAGATATGGTCAAGTTACGCAATTTGATAGCTAAGGAAGGAAGCTAGCAAAACGAACTGCTCAAGGTCGTGTGCCTTATTATGCTCCTAAGTTAAGGATGGATAAAGTCAGAATGGGGGGCACGGCTTGCTGTTCTAGGTCCACAAAAAGCTGGTATTTTTCAAAATTATAAAACATAATCCAAGTTATTATCAAATAACGTAGCAAAATTATAAAAATCAAATTCATAACTGGTTGGTAATAGAATTCACTTTTACTTTCTATGATTTTTTTTTCTACATGTTTCGTTTTGTTTAATGTTTGGATGAAATTTGATGTTGCGTGTTTCCTCACATATGTTTTTGATTTGGTCTTCGGATGTTTAACAAGAGTGTTTCTTTTGAAGGTAGCAAAAAGTTATATGTAAACATGGCAAAAAAAAGAGATTTTAAATCTAATTCAAATATACAAATACAAAATTAGTGTGTAAGACGAGGGTTAAATTTTACTTATATATTTTAAATTGATTTTATTTTTAATCGATATGAAACTTTTAATACTTTTTTATTCTGAGATATATATATATATATATTTTAAACGTGAAATTATACAATAATAAATAGTCAGATAATGACCTGATAGCGAATGGAACAAGATAAATTGATTATAAGTCATTATTTGAGAAAGAAAGAAAAAAGTTGTATACACTAAATAAAACAATTTTTAGTATATATATATATATATATATATATATATATATATATATATATATATATATATATATATATATATATATTATTAACTGAAATAGAAGCTCGATAGAACGTTTATAGGTTCGTGTTTATGTAATGTAAAACATAAAAGTGGATTGAAGAAAACAAGGTTATATTATACAGTATAATATATGCATAAAAACAATTATTGAAATTTTATTTTATTTATATATATATATTAGCATATTTATGGACAAATAAGATAGGAAAAAGTAAATTTTATCATAATGATTCATCTGTCTTGAAAGGAACGCGTGAAAGTTAGGCTGTTGTATTTTAATGGTTGGGGTTTTAATTAATATTTTAATTTATCCTTTTTAAAATTTTAATATAACATTTTAGTTATGTATTTAATTTAAACTAATTTTATAAACATTAGGAGAAATAATATATACAGGAGAAAATTGGACGACAAAAACATTTCATTGGTTCGAGTGGATAAAACTTAATTAAAAAAGTAATAAAATTTATTTCGATGATGCGTGTGTCTTGAAAGAAACTTGCTGTGAGAAGTTCAATATTTAATAAAGGAAAATATAAATTGAACGTAAGAGAAAATTAGAAAGTAGAAAAGAATAATGGCTCTTTAATAAATGCTTGGACAAAAATTGATTAGGAGAAGTAAAATACTGATGTGTATGTCTGAAAAGCAATTACCCTTTCCTTATGTTTTTCTAGATGTTTTTGGTAAAACATACTGGCGTAGATTATAAGCCTCTAGCAAGGCATGAATTTATTCCTTTACTGGAATTTGAAATAATTTATAATAAAACATATTTATTTGAATAATTTTTTTTAAAACAAATAAGTAGGTATGAATTAATAGTAAATAAAGTGACTAGTAGAATAAAGATGAAACATGATATTATGTGTGTTAGAGAAGAATGTGGTAAATTACATCGGTCGTGTTTAATCGATGTAATAAACTTTTAAAAAATAAAAAGTAAATAAAATCCATATTTATATGTTATTTTAATAAAAAAAACAAGATATCATATCAATTATTGGGTAGAGCAGTTGTAGTATATATAACTTTTAATTTATTTTACACCTTCTTTTCTTTCGTTTATAGAGTTTTTCATTTTCTTCCTTATATTTATTCTCTTATCCGTTTACCCTTATACTTTGTTTTCTCATCTCTATACTCCTTCCTTTCATTCCATTGTTGGGAATATTATGACAAAATAAGTTTTTTAAATATGTAATATCGAGTTTTTTAAAGTATGTTTTACAACAAATTTAGATGTGATAGACTTAAATTTTAAATTTGTTATTAATTAATCGACTTAAATTTTAAGTTTGTTATTTATCAACAAACTTAAAGTTTTGTACATTTGCAAATAAAAGGGTTAAATATGTTTTTGGTCTCTTAACTAAGTGAAAATTGGAATTAGTCCCTCTTTAAAACTTTGGCATAATTTAGTCCCCAAACTTTAGAAATGTGTGACTTTAGTCTTCTTAACTAAATTTTGTTAGGTTTATTTGATGTTTCAAGTGTGTTTCATGATAGCATCTGAGTTGTTTATATCTTTTGACACATTTTTTCTTCAATGTAACTTAGAAATGCGTTTGAAATATCAAATAAAGTTAACAAAATTTGGTTAAAAAGACTAATTTCACACATTTCTAAAATTTGAAGACTAAATTAGTCCAAAGTTTTGAAGAGGGACTAATTCCAATTTTCACTTAAAGTTAAGGGACCAAAAACATATTTAACTCTAAATAAAAATAGTAAATTTAAGTATGTTGTAACCATAATAAATTTAAACTTGTTTTTTTTTTTATAATTTTACTTTTATAATCATGAAACTAAGACTTGAAATATAACAAATTTTCCATAACAAAATATATATTTCAAATTGTTGAATTCAAGTATATAACAAATAGTTCTAACATCAAAATAAACAATAAAATGTCTAACCTAAAGTTTGTAGTCTAAACAAAGTCTATCTTAAACTCTTTAAGTTTAAACATAACAAAATTTAAACAATATCTCGTCAAAACCTAGTCTCCTAGGAGATAACATGTTTACTAATGTGTTATTTCGATAATGTCCTCTCCATTGATATTGGTGATAAATATTTTTGCTTTTCATTAATTAATTATGTCTTATCAAATAAGAAAGAGTCGGACCTGTATAATTTCGAATGAATATCTTGCACGAAAGCAATCAGAGAACTGAAGAAAAGAGAGAGAGAGAGAGACCTGAAGGAAAGAACGAGCTCTTACCTTTTTCTCTCGAATGAAGGCACATTCCTTTAGTATAGATTTAGTCAAAGTCTTCGTTGCCCTCCGTTATCTTATTTTAAAAGCTTAATTAAAGATTTTGTTTGGATATTTAAAATAACTTTTATTTTATTTAAATATTTTGCCATTGCTATTGTTAACTGATGTAATTCTCATTTTATCTTCTTCTTTATATCACATTTTATTAATTCACGTTGGTTCTTTTCAATCTTTTATAACTTAAAAAATAAAAACAAACGATGAAATATTTAAACGAAAATAAAAAATAATTTCAATATTTAATAAAATAATAATTTTTAATAAAACTTTAATGAAAAGTAGTCCAATAATTAAGTATGAATTAAATGACGAAGGTGTCTTATTGTAATCGTGTTGACGTGAACGAAGCTAAAACCAGCCGCAACTAAATTTAAGGTTTGGAGCCAGATTTTGTTCTAGAATAAAACAGAACCAGAATAAACTTTTGTCATAAGACATCATAATCATATGTCAAAGTTTTCGTCTCCGCTGTGAACAGAAAAAAGAAAATTAATACATTAAGAAGGAAACAGTCTCTTCATTCATAGTTCACAAAGGACTAATTCATCTCCTATGAGAAAAATATATATTGACAAATTTCAGCTTTATTTATTTCTTGTGGCACAAACCTTGACTTTTTATCACGTGGCACTTTGCACTCCATGGAAACTTTTGGTTCTTTCAGATTTTGGCCCCATAGTTCATCAGTCTTAAAAAGAAAAAAATTAGTCAATTTATCAATTTTATTTTCTACTATTATTTTTATTATTATTTTATTATTACTAGTTAAACTAAAAGAATCCGTGTCAATGATAACAGCGACAGCGAGAAGTTGTTTATCAATCTTTTTGAAAGGATATATAATTGCCAAGACTAATGTAATAATATATTTTTTATTCTTAAAAATAAAAATATTCCGAACGAAAACATTATAACCGTTAAAGGAATTCAAATTTCTAACAAAGTTATCTAATATTAATCATGCACAGATAATATGAAACAGTCTTATATAGTTCAATCACAAATACTTAAAAGTATGGGCTTTTTCACTTGATTATTATAACATATAGCAAGCTTACTATATATTTAAACGATTTTTTTCCACAATTTCTTCTTTTTTACATATAGAAAGAAATTAAAATTAATTTCCCTTATAAGTTAGTTTATACACAAACTAATTTGTCAAAATTATGTTTTTATTGGGATTTAGAGCTTCAGTATTCATATAGGTGACGAAATATAAGTGGTTTGATGAATTTTGATGAATGTTTATGAGAACTGAAACATAAGAGAATATTTTTCTGCAAAAAACTTTTGTTGCTCAAGTCAAAAAGATAATTTGGATCTATATGAATATATGAGTGAATATGAGAGAATGTGTCATTCCCTAGATGAATATGTTATGTTGATATATGGTGTAAAAGGATATTATTATATAAATATATTAGAGAAACTCATCTCAGTGTTGTTAAGTGAATCTTTCGCTATCTGATAAGAATAACCAACCTTGACCTATACTACAAAGGAAGTGAAAGCTTCAAATTAGAAGACTACTACAATGCTAATTATGTTGGAGACAAAGTGGAATGCAAAAGCACAAGTGGAGGCTGTCACTTTATTGGACTATCAACTGTAGAAGCAGACTATATATATATATATATATATATATATATATATATATATATATATATATATATATATATATATATATATGTCGCTCACAACTACTCTGGATCAAGAATCAACTA
Organism: Vigna umbellata; assembly: GCF_029865625.1. NCBI lineage: Eukaryota > Viridiplantae > Streptophyta > Magnoliopsida > Fabales > Fabaceae > Vigna > Vigna umbellata. The sequence goes on along the minus strand of NC_142173.1, from coordinate 17,092,324 downwards.
GAAGATTACAGTTATTGTCAGAACAGTGTAACATAATGGTTAGCGTGAATAACAAACAAAGAGGGACGTGAATTGGTTTCTTATCACAAATTGTGCCTTTAATAATTTTCTCTTATAATTCAAATTTCCTTAGCAATAAATTTAAAACAAATATAAAGAGAGTAAGTAAGAGAGAAAAATGTGCAGGTGATTTTATACTAGTTCATATCACAAGGATCATATGTCTAGTTATTAATCTCAAATGAGGATTAATGATCCACTGTCACAAAACCAACAAACTGTTACAATCACAAAACAACAAAAAGTTTAAGGTTTAGAACACTTCTCTTCTTATCCCAAGAGATAAAACTCACTTCTCCTGAAAGCCACAAGAGATGACTACCTCCTTTAAATGTTTCACGAAGGATGACTACCTCCTTTGAATCTTCACAAAGGATGACAAGGCTTCACTTAGCAATAACAATAACACTCAATCACAACTCCCATGAAAGTTTTCGCTCTATGCCAACACCAAGTTCTCAAAGCCATAACATAAGGGTTACACAAACCAGAACACATTTATCACAACACACAAGTAAACAAATAAGATTTGCGTATGTCTTGAAAATTAGAATGAGAGTCTCAACTTAATACATAAAGATCTCACTCAAGGATACTACTAAAACTCATTTGTAAGCTATTTAACATGTGATAATCGATTATGCATTTAATGAATGCACAACGGTTAAAAACATGCCTAAAAACTCCAATGGCTAGTCGTGATAATCAATTATGGTAAGTCATAATCGATTACCAACTAATGATAATCAATTATTCCAGAGACAAAATGAGTTTTTGGCTACTTTCAAAAACCTTTCTATCATAATCGATTATCTTAAGTGCTAATCGATCATTGTAGAGTTTTTCTGACTCCAAAACGAATTTTAAAGCATACAATACATGGAATCAGGATAAATAACACTTCATATATATATAACTACTAAATTACAAAAGCTTTAACACAAAACAAGTCTTCATGAAGGTCTTTTTGCAACTTGAGCACTTGAGACTTTACTTTGAGACATCATCAAAACATCTAAAGTTCATCTTTAGGCTAATAATCTCCCCCTTCACTAGTACAGTTAAAGGAAATGGCACCGGTTATTTTTGCTGATAGGCACCGGTTCCTGAACCGAGGCATATTCAGGCGAGGTAAAAAGTGGTAGACTTTATGCCTCGATTTTGAAACGAGACAAAAAATGGTACGATTCGGCCTCGGTTATTAGAACCGAAATTGTTCCTCTCCCTCTACTGCCTCGGTTGGAGGCTGAACCGAGGCAGTAGGGTCTTTTTTTAATTTTTTTTTTCGTTATGATTTTCCTAGACTGTCATAGAGTATTCTGGCAGTGGCACAGATAATAATCACAAACTATGAGCGTTATTATGCTCAACGTAATTTCAAAGACTGAAAACATGCACACAGATAATCTACCTTGGTTAATTTTCACTAACACATTACACACTAACTTGCCTAGAGAGTTCACATCTTCGTTGCAAATTACACAAATAAGAAACTTTGAACAAGGAGAG